>NC_085995.1:597019-749519 GCF_030014385.1 Trichomycterus rosablanca
TATATATAGTGTGTGTGTGTGTGACTATAGTTGTGTAGTTTATATACAGTGTATCACAAAAGTGAGTACACCCCTCACATTTCTGCAGATATTTAAGTATATCTTTTCATGGGACAACACTGACAAAATGACACTTTCACACAATGAAAAGTAGTCTGTGTGCAGCTTATATAACAGTGTAAATTTATTCTTCCCTCAAAATAACTCAACATACAGCCATTAATGTCTAAACCACCGGCAACAAAAGTGAGTACACCCCTAAGAGACTACACCCCTAAATGTCCAAATTGAGCACTGCTTGTCATTTTCCCTCCAAAATGTCATGTGATTTGTCAGTGTTTCTAGGTCTCAGGTGTGCATAGGGAGCAGGTGTGTTCAATTTAGTAGTACAGCTCTCACACTCTCTCATACTGGTCACTGAAAGTTCCAACATGGCACCTCATGGCAAAGAACTCTCTGAGGATCTTAAAAGACGAATTGTTGCGCTACATGAAGATGGCCAAGGCTACAAGAAGATTGCCAACACCCTGAAACTGAGCTGCAGCACAGTGGCCAAGATCATCCAGCGTTTTAAAAGAGCAGGGTCCACTCAGAACAGACCTCGCGTTGGTCGTCCAAAGAAGCTGAGTGCACGTGCTCAGCGTCACATCCAACTGCTGTCTTTGAAAGATAGGCGCAGGAGTGCTGTCAGCATTGCTGCAGAGATTGAAAAGGTGGGGGGTCAGCCTGTCAGTGCTCAGACCATACACCGCACACTACATCAAATTGGTCTGCATGGCTGTCACCCCAGAAGGAAGCCTCTTCTGAAGTCTCTACACAAGAAAGCCCGCAAACAGTTTGCTGAAGACATGTCAACAAAGGACATGGATTACTGGAACCATGTCCTATGGTCTGATTAGACCAAGATTAATTTGTTTGGTTCAGATGGTCTCAAGCATGTGTGGCGGCAATCAGGTGAGGAGTACAAAGATAAGTGTGTCATGCCTACAGTCAAGCATGGTGGTGGGAATGCCATGGTCTGGGGCTGCATGAGTGCAGCAGGTGTTGGGGAGTTACATTTCATTGAGGGACACATGAACTCCAATATGTACTGTGAAATACTGAAGCAGAGCATGATCCCCTCCCTCCGGAAACTGGGTCGCAGGGCAGTGTTCCAGCATGATAATGACCCCAAACACACCTCTAAGACGACCACTGCTTTATTGAAGAGGCTGAGGGTAAAGGTGATGGACTGGCCAAGCATGTCTCCAGACCTAAACCCAATAGAACATCTTTGGGGCATCCTCAAGCGGAAGGTGGAGGAGCGCAAAGTCTCGAATATCCGCCAGCTCCGTGATGTCGTCATGGAGGAGTGGAAAAGCATTCCAGTGGCAACCTGTGAAGCTCTGGTAAACTCCATGCCCAGGAGAGTTAAGGCAGTTCTGGGAAATAATGGTGGCCACACAAAATATTGACACTTCAGGAACTTTCACTAAGGGGTGTACTCACTTTTGTTGCCGGTGGTTTAGACATTAATGGCTGTATATTGAGTTATTTTGAGGGAAGAATAAATTTACACTGTTATATAAGCTGCACACAGACTACTTTTCATTGTGTCAAAGTGTCATTTTGTCAGTGTTGTCCCATGAAAAGATATACTTAAATATCTGCAGAAATGTGAGGGGTGTACTCACTTTTGTGATACACTGTATATAATGTGTGTGTGTGGTTATGTAGTTGTGTAGTTTATATATAGTGTGTGTGTGGTTATGTAGTTGTGTAGTTTATATATAGTGTGTGTATGTGACTGTAGTTGTGTAGTTTATATATATAGTGTGTGTGTGTGTGTGACTGTAGTTGTGTAGTTTATATATATAGTGTGTGTGACTATAGTTGTGTAGTTTATATATATAATGTGTGTGGTTATGTAGTTGTGTAGTTTATATATAGTGTGTGTGTGGTTATGTAGTTGTGTAGTTTATATATATAATGTGTGTGGTTATGTAGTTGTGTAGTTTATATATAGTGTGTGTGTGGTTATGTAGTTGTGTAGTTTATATATATAATGTGTGTGGTTATGTAGTTGTGTAGTTTATATATAGTGTGTGTGTGGTTATGTAGTTGTGTAGTTTATATATATAATGTGTGTGGTTATGTAGTTGTGTAGTTTATATATAGTGTGTGTGTGGTTATGTAGTTGTGTAGTTTATATATATAATGTGTGTGGTTATGTAGTTGTGTAGTTTATATATAGTGTGTGTGGTTATGTAGTTGTGTAGTTTATATATAGTGTGTGTATGTGACTGTAGTTGTGTAGTTTATATAAATAGTGTGTGTGTGTGACTGTAGTTGTGTAGTTTATATATATAGTGTGTGTGTGTGACTGTAGTTGTGTAGTTTATATATAGTGTGTGTATGTGACTGTAGTTGTGTAGTTTATATAAATAGTGTGTGTGTGTGTGACTGTAGTTGTGTAGTTTATATATATAGTGTGTGTGTGTGACTGTAGTTGTGTAGTTTATATATAGTGTGTGTATGTGACTGTAGTTGTGTAGTTTATATAAATAGTGTGTGTGTGTGACTGTAGTTGTGTAGTTTATATAAATAGTGTGTGTGTGTGACTGTAGTTGTGTAGTTTATATATATAATGTGTGTGGTTATGTAGTTGTGTAGTTTATATATAGTGTGTGTGTGGTTATGTAGTTGTGTAGTTTATATATATAATGTGTGTGGTTATGTAGTTGTGTAGTTTATATATAGTGTGTGTGTGGTTATGTAGTTGTGTAGTTTATATATATAATGTGTGTGGTTATGTAGTTGTGTAGTTTATATATAGTGTGTGTGTGGTTATGTAGTTGTGTAGTTTATATATATAATGTGTGTGGTTATGTAGTTGTGTAGTTTATATATAGTGTGTGTGGTTATGTAGTTGTGTAGTTTATATATAGTGTGTGTATGTGACTGTAGTTGTGTAGTTTATATAAATAGTGTGTGTGTGTGACTGTAGTTGTGTAGTTTATATATATAGTGTGTGTGTGTGACTGTAGTTGTGTAGTTTATATATAGTGTGTGTATGTGACTGTAGTTGTGTAGTTTACATAGTGTGTGTGTGTGTGTGTGTGTGACTATAGTTGTGTAGTTTATATATAGTGTGTGTGTGGTTGTGAATGTAGTTGTGTAGTTTACATAGTGTGTGTGTGTGTGTGTGTGTGTGTGTGTGTAGGTGGCGTATCTCACTGCGGTTTAGCCTCTCTGTATTCCTCGGTGTCGCTGTCCTCGTCCTCAGAGTAATGCCCCGGCTCCCAGCCGCCCCTCATCAATCCGCGAGCCGCTAACAGTCCTGCAGCGTTACCGTAACCCGTGTACTTAATGAACCTCGAGACTGAAACACACACACACACACACACACACACACACACACACACAGTTCTTTTAGTTTCATGTATTCATTCAGCGGCTGAGTTCGGCCAGGCATCTGTACAGACAGTGATCATCTCATTCGAGAAGGGAAGGCTGTAAGGATTCCTCATAACTGCTGCAGTGACGCCCTCTGCTGGCTGATCGATGGTGCTGCACAGAGACGGGGGACAGTGGAGAGACGTGACTCCATGTGTGATACGGATCTCCTGGTGCAGGTGAAAAGAAGCGGTCGTACTGCACACGTGTCGGACGGGCGTGTGTTAGTAAAGGTCTGCAACAGTAGAGGTGATGATACTCCAAACAATACAGCTCCTGTTTTTTAATGGGGGGGGGGGGGGGGGGGGCTTTCTTTACAGAGGACGAAGAGAAACTCGGCGGCGCAGGTCTTCACGTCCGTATCGATGTGTGTCATCAGCCGGACCAGCTTGTTCCTCAGAGCGTTCCCCACCTCCGGTTTGTTCTTCACGTCCCTCAGCGGGGGGAGAACCTGGACACACACGACCCCAAAACACACAATCATCATCAGGAGAACATGTTCTAAAATAATCATCTGTTTCTGCAAGGGGACTGGGCGGTGCAGTAAGAGAGCAGCTGGGAGCAGCTCTCAGAACTCCATTTCCCAGAAGCCCCAGCACTGATTACTGCTGATTACTGCTGATCACACACACCTGCTGGGCTCTGCATAAAAGCTCACACAAACCATGGAACAGTGCTGCACCTCTGTAGAGAGGCAGACGGTATGGGAGCTAGCAAACAGGTGAAAAGAAAAGAAAACTACAACAAACAAGTCAAAGAAAAGAACTGAAAGCTAAAGAAAGAAAGAAAAAAAGTTATAAAATGATAGATAGACAGACAGACAGACAGAAATTAACCCTTTGATGCACAACCTGGGTCAAAAGTGACCCAACTGAGTTTTTATTTTCTACATCTTTGCAATAAATTAATTTTGTCATTCAAGCTTCCATGAATTCCTCAATTAACTTGTTTTTGATCATCACAAATCCTTATTTCAGTTTTATATTTTTTGCTTTTTTAATAAAAATCATTTTTGTATCACTACCCTCCTAATGCACAACATGAATCAAAAATGACCCTTATGTATTTACTTTTTTTTATGGAATTTGACAGAAACTACTGACATTTGTAAGTGTTTGTAGTCAGAAACATATTTACTGATCCTTTGAAAGACAACCAAAGATTCGGCTCTTGAATCTTGAATACGTCCAATACTATTTGCTTGCAAGCTGTTTACATATTCTAGTATAGATAGCTTTTATTAGCTGAGACAGCAAATACATGAATAACTGACAAATGTGCATATGAAAATATTCTTGAATGGATGAATATGGGTCATTTTTGACCCATGTTGTGCATTAGAAGGGGTTTGCTTAGCTTGTGCATCAAAGGGTTAAGGATAATCAAAGGTTACAAACCTCAGCAGATTAACTGAGGTCTAAACTCAGAAAGAAAATCTGGGTAAAGGTGTGAGCTGAACTTTAAGGGCTCCGCTCACTGTCTGAGTTTATTAACTTCTGAAGAAAACAAACATTTTAGTTAATGGAGTGTTTTCAGCCCCAAGGCTCAGGGTAGTTTTGTGTTAGAGATTTGATCTGCTTTCTATTGCCTCCCCTTGTTTGAGGGCAGTTGTAGCATAGTGGTTAAGGTACTGTACTAGTAAGTCTTTTTACTACCACCGTTTGGAGTGCTTTTTCCACCTGCTGTCCCACTCACCCTGTACAGCAGTGTTAAAGCACTGCTCCTTAATACAGTGGGTTGCTGGTTCGAATCCAGCCTCAAGCACACACAAACACAGTCTCCACACTCACACGTCACATTCACTGTTTAACCCGAAGTAAATAAACCAGGAGCTCTGCTCTCGGGTCCACCTCCATCCCGTAACGATTTTTAATGCAACTCGTATGAATGAATAATTTTTAGGATGTAAAAGCGTTATTTGATTGCTCTCACTTTCATGCGTAAGAATTTCCGGGTCTCTCGGTGGATGCGAGCGCTCTCAGTCAGCAGGTTGAGGGAGGGCAGCAGCATCTCCTTCAGCTTATTGCCCTAAACATCAGAGTACAGGAGAGATCAGGAGACTCTGTGTGCACAGCTTACACCTCACGTGCATGAACGTTGTGTGTGTGTGTGTGTGTGTGTGTGTTACACTCACTCGGTCGAGACGTTTCTCCATGAAGTGCAGCAGCGCGTTTACTGCGTCCATGTTCACGCCCATGTACTCGATGGAGCCGTGACGAACTTTGGGCATCAGCAGCACATCCAGACACAACAGAGGGAGATTCCCTAACAGGTTCACTGTGTGGCTGCACACACACACACACACACACACACACAGGGTAAATCGTTTTAGCTTTGGTTATATCATTCACTTTAGTCTCCATATCAGTATTGATCTGAAGCTGAAGGAGCTTCCTGAGCAACAAAACGATGAAGGAGCTGCAGCAACACCTTCAGCATCATGGCCGGAGCGTTCATGGAACCACTAATCGTCCCCAGACAGGAGCAGCACAGTAGATTTTAACCTGCTCTCAGGTTAATGATGAGGAGACTAAAGAGACTAGAGAAGCCAGCAGTCACTTAAAAAGAGTTGCAGGATGACCTGAAATCAGCAGGAACATCTGCAGCCCACAGCCCACGCTAAACTCCTGCGCTAAACAGAAGCACAGAAATGCTAACATATGTAAATGTGATGTGTGTGAGGTGTGTGTGTATATGTGTGTGTGTGTGTGTGTGTACAGACCTGTGAAACTCGTCAGTACGCTCCTCTCCCTCCGCTGTACTCAGTAAACAGTGTCTCAGTATCGCCCCCAAGTGTCTGTATGTCTCCGCCTCCTCCTGTAAACAGCCATCACCTTACAGATTCCATAGTCTGTACATTATGTCACACACTATATAGCCATAAGTATGCGGACACCTCGTCATGAGCTTGTTAAACATCGCATCCTAAAACGTTTGACCCTCACCTCGTCCACCTTGCGGCGCCCAGTATCGTACGTGATGTTGAAGAGGATCTTGAGGATCTCCATGCCTCTCTCCGTCTCACTCCTGCCCAGTGGGGGCAGATCATTCGGACCCTGCGCTCCCGCCCGGGAAACCTCATACACGTCGACCCACTGCAGACCCAGCGTGGCGTCGAGTGCATCAGCCAGGATCCGGGCACCCCGCAGCTCCCGTGCCAGCTGTGCCCGCAGGTCCACGCGCAGTGCCGTGAGCAGGAACAGCAGCCGCAGGTCGAAGAACCGTACGTCGGGACTCCACTGAGACTCGCGGCACTGCTTGAGGCGCTCCGCCACGCCCACCAGGATCCCCAAGTGTGCGGCGGCCTCCTGAGCCTCCGTGCTGTTCAATATGACGTTACAGAGGCACTTCAGCGCCTCCACGATCACATCCAGGTCCGAGACTTGGGGTGGGAACCCCTCACCGGGCGCTATGGCAGCATGCCGGGCGAGCGTGTGTATGGCATGGAGGCTGGCGATCGGTGCCAGGCTCTTTTTATCCCGTGAGAGAATGCGAATCGTTTCCAAACACGCCAGCTTACACGACGGCTGGACGTCACGATTCAAGAAGGTGAGGAGCAGCTCGCCCAGACGCTGAGGAAGAACAACACAACGTTAACTCGTTACTGAACCTCTGATTTCTGCCACTCTTCTTTTTCTTTTTGTTCTTTTATTTGACCAAATGTGCTGGGTCAAGGGTGGTGCAGCAGTCTAATGCGCTGGCACGCTATCACCGAGATCCCAGTTTGGTTTTCGCCTGTGCTACCAATCTGGCCGAGCGTCCAGCAGGTTGATACGACAGTCGCACGCCAGTTCACGGCCATCCTGAGGCCAGATTAGGGTGATGCCAATGGCAGAGGATTGAGATATGGCACTGGGCATTGGAGGTGACAATGTAGGGAGATAGGCGAGACAAATAGCGCTCAATGTTTGGTTATTACTTGTTCCCCAAAACCATTAAATAAAAAGCGCATATTTAATTCCAGCAACTGAAAACTGGACCAATGATGTCACCGTGTGCAAGTCAGTCTCCCAACAATAACGTGTTGGTATAAACTAAATGCTGAGTGATTATTGGTGATAATAGTGCAGAAATTCAATTCTTAAAAATGACATGATGAAATGATTTCACGTCCTTCGGTGCTGTTAATTAATTCTGAACGAAGCTGCTGTGTGGATCAGGTGCAGGGTGTTCATTAGGGTTACCTCTCGCTCCTGCTGCTCCTCCGATGGGAACGAGAAACACTGACTCTTCTGCAAAAACAAAAACAACAGCGTGGAGTTACACGGCTGATCTGTGGCTATAATAATAACATTAATAATAATAATATAATAATAATAATAATGTAATAATTCAAATCAAATAGTGTAAATAATAAACGACTCCAGCACAGATCATGACGAGTATTCCTTAAAATATCAAACAGCTGCTTGAGGAATTTAAAGTGGTGTTTATGTATATAAAGTAAAACTGTTCTGTGTTGTTTATATGTTCTATTAATGTTATACACTCAGTAAATACACCCACGTAGGCTCAACTACCATCAAGTTCAACTTTGTGGGTAACCTAAGTGTTATATACATTATAAGTATATAGTATTTATAGTATATAAAGTATATAGTACCTCAGTTTTGTATATAGGCTGTGTACACGTAGTATTTGTAGTATATATAATATATATAGCAACTGAGTGTTGTATATATGCTGTATATATATCCTGTTTGCAGTATATGTAATATATATAGTACCTGAGTGTTGAATGTATGCTGTGTATATGTATTTATAGTATATAGAGTACCTAAGAGTTGCATATATGCTGTGTATATATAGTATTTGTTGTATATAATATATATATAGTACCTTACTGTTAAATATATATACTGTTTAAATATTTATAGTATATAGTAGCTGAGTGTTGTGAATATTCTATGTATATATATTTGTAGTATATATATAATACCTGAGTGTTGTATATGTTATGTATGTATATATAATATTTGTAGTATATATAGTACCTGAGTGTTGTATATGTTATGTATAGATAATATTTGTAGTATATATAATATAGTACCCGAGTGTTGTATATGTTATGTATAGATAATATTTGTAGTATATATAATATAGTACCTGAGTGTTGTATATGTTATGTATAGATAATATTTGTAGTACATATAATATAGTACCTGAGTGTTGTATATGTTATGTATAGATAATATTTGTAGTATATATAATATAGTACCTGAGTGTTGAATGTATGCTGTGTATATGTATTTATAGTATATAGAGTACCTAAGAGTTGCATATATGCTGTGTATATATAGTATATGTTGTATATAATATATATATAGTACCTTACTGTTAAATATATATACTGTTTAAATATTTATAGTATATAGTAGCTGAGTGTTGTGAATATTCTATGTATATATAATATTTGTAGTATATATATAATACCTGAGTGTTGTATATGTTATGTATGTATATATAATATTTGTAGTATATATAGTACCTGAGTGTTGTATATGTTATGTATATATAATATTTATAGTATATATATAATACCTGAGTGTTGTATATGTTATGTATGTATATATAATATTTGTAGTATATATAGTACCTGAGTGTTGTATATGTTATGTATAGATAATATTTGTAGTATATATAATATAGTACCTGAGTGTTGTAGCTGTGCAGAGCTGTCAGTGCTGAATCTTGCTCTCCTGTCTCCAGTTTCTTTATAATTTCGTGTAAATCCATCTTCATGTCTTTATTTATTGATGATGCCGATAATGAATCTGATTATGAGCAGATCCGATATGAAGAGTTAATAAATAAACCCTGTTTATGATGCTGAGGAGGATAATAAAGGATAATAAACCTCGGTGTGACTCACAGATCCTTCCTGAGGAGATTAGCGGAGGATTGAACCCTCACCGCAGTGCACTATGGGAAATGTAGTGCGTCCGTATCACAGCAAACTACACTTCTGTTAGCGCTAAAGCTACAACTACACTAACAAAACAAAATGATTTAAATGAATAAATGTGTATATAATTAACATAATAAATGAACAAAAATAAACTAATAATAATGTTGGAAAAGCTTAAATATAGAAATATTTGATCTATCAGCACTTTCAGTGTATTTATTCATCTGTATATTTTATTATTATTTTATATTATCTTATTATTATTAAAACTATACATATATGGTTGTATTCTTGTTTTCAGGAGATCGTTCACACTGTGCACTTTTTATAGAGAGTTTTTTGCTCTAACATGGATATTATGGAAAAAGGACCGATTTGTTTACCATGCAAATTTTTTTAAACACTACAGTTAGCATTTAGCTAAGTTTACCAAACAGAAGTGCACTGTAATAACACACAAGACTTATTTATTTATTAAGCAGATATGCAGAATAAATGGTACCATACCTTGGTACCAAACTGTTTCTTTGCCTTTAGTGGTAACTTATCTCCAATTTGTCGTCTTATGAACGTTCTATATTACAAAACAACTGTTTAAGTCCATGCAGTAGTGGTGGGAGGATCGATCCAAATATCGATAATATCAATACCAACGTTGGTATTGGAATCGGATCGATACTAGTGTGATGGAATCGATACTTTTGTACAGACATCAGTACATTGGTAGGCATTGAAAGATTGCAAGTTTTTGAATACTTTGCTTTGCAGATACAGAAATAGGTTTAATTTTATGGAAATTGTGTAAACTATACGTACGTAATGTATGGACGCACCTTACGCACTTAGTTTGCACAGCCTATGCATGAGAGAGCTCTTTTCTTTTGACTTTGTGCTTATAAATGTTAACAGAATAGCATCGATTTTTTATTTTAAATTAACAAGGACATGTATATTTGGTCACTATTAAAACTTTACAAATTTATTCACCCAGCAAACACAACTATGTCGTATGAGTTAGCTGATTGGTGGTGCTACGCCATGATGGTAACGTTGTGAGAAAGTAAAGCACCAGAAACAAGAAATCGGACCGCTTTAAACAACTGAATTTATTTACAACCCTACTGAGAGCAGCTACTTACAAAAATTTATGTATTACAATAATACACACAAAGGTCATGCAAATTCATTCAGATTTAGCAATTTGATGATGCATCTACCTTAATTATTAAAAAGTATCAGTATCGATATCGATGATACTGGCCCTGTATTTACTTGGTATCGGATCGATACCAAATTTTGCAGTATCGCACACCACTACCATGCAGGCACTCTCTAATTTAAAATGGACTGTGTTCCATCAGTCTATGAGACTTTTTAATGCTTTGGGAACTGAGGACACTAAAATTGTTGTAGTTTATTTGGGATTCAGTCGCTGTTAGCCGAGCAGCTCAGCTACAAGCTCCAGTTCAACTTACATGGTGTTTGTTTAATTTAAATTAACAGATTTTATTTACATTTAACTGTAATTATGAAACAAAATACTTTTAATAATATAAGTTCCACTCCTGCAGGATCTTCTTGTTCTTTAAAGTTGTCATACTGCCGGAATCATTAAGGAATCAGCAGCCAGTTTCACTCGGATACGTAAACGTATTTTATTTCATTGATTTATTTATTTGCGCTTTACCTACTGTCCCAACTTTTTTGGAACTGGGTTTATTTGCCAAACTGACATGTTGGTTTCTGTGCCCCAGTCTCAGATGTGACTGGTTTGTTGAAGGTGGATTAGTGGATCCTCTCTCGTGTGAATGCGCTGGTGTCGTTTAAGGGCGCTGGGTTGTGCAAAAGTCCTTCCACACTGTGGGCAGTAATGCGGCTTCTCTCCTGTGTGAGTGCGCTGGTGTCGCTGGAGATGGCTCATGCGAGTAAAACACTTTTCACACAGTGAACACCCATAGGGCTTCTCTTGTGTGTGAATGCGCTGGTGCTCTTGGAGATGACTCTTTTCGGTGAAACTCTTCCCGCACTGGAAGCACGGATGAGGTTTCTCTCCAGTGTGAATCAGCTGGTGTCTCTGAAGAGAACTCTGCTGGGTGAAACCTCTCCCGCAGTTCAGGCAGCGATACGGCTTCTCTCCGGTGTGAAGGAGTCGGTGGTGCTGGAGACTGTGCTGATTAGCGAAACCCCTCCCACAGTGTGAGCACAGATGCGGCTTCTCTCCCGTGTGAATGCGCTGATGCTGTCGAAAGTTACTTAGGTGAGCAAAGCTCTTCCCACACTGGGAGCACTGATACGGCTTTTCTCCTGTATGAATGCGCTGGTGCTCTCTCAGGTGACTGATGCGAATGCATCTCTTACCACACTGCAGACACTGATACGACTTCCCTTCTGTCGGAACGTTTCTCTTCTCTATGTGTGAGCTGCATTCGGCTTTTCTCAGCATTTCTGTGTGAGGCATGTTTGTCCCGGAGAACGTGGTCTGACTTTTGGACGTTTTTGTGGGTACCAGGTTCTCAGATTTAATTTCTCCTGATCTCAGAAGTCGGGCGTATTCCTCATGGTGGAACCACTTGATGTGTTTGTGGAGGTAAATCTGAGCCGTGTAGAAAAGCGGACACAAGGAGCAGGAGAAGATCTGCAATTCTGGAGCAGAAAGACGCCACATATGAATAAGAAATGTAGACTAATGATGTGTGAGCACTATTAAGGTCTACGTTCTAGATGGTCCTAATGTTTTGGCTTATCATATATACAAAAACCATCAAGAACAATTAAAATAATATTGTAATGTCTGGTCGTTACCCGTTGAGGAGCACTTTATGTTCCAGAGGTGGTCGAACGTGCTCCCGAGATCTTTAGCGTACTCCTCTGTGTAACACACCAAGAGCTCGTGTCCTGGCTGGATGGGTCGACAGCACCGGTACAGAATCCCTCCTCCATACTGGAACGCCACCAGGTTCTGCTCCTCATCGTTACGAGCGCAGTTCACGTACCTGACAGAATCAAGAAGAGACACAAAATGAACGAGTTTAATTAAAGATGGGACAGATTGATCTAGAATCCTCATCAGCCGTGTGTTCCTCACCTCATCCAGTTAGAATTCAGCTCTGATCTGGCGTCTATATATTCCTCAATCTGATTCTCCGTATAGATCTGGAATAAAAGTATCACACATTATACGAGAGAGTCAATATAAGGACACACATAAGTTTCCCTCCTTAATCTTCAAATTTACTCATATCCAGTTCCCAACTGTGAATCTGCTGTGGCTTACACAACCCCTGATCTGATCAAGGAGAGCCAAACCACCACACTCCACCTCCGACAACGGGGCAGTGGTAGCTCAGTGGTTAAGATACTGGACTAGAACTTAGAAGGTTGCTGGTTCAAGCCCCACCACTTCCAAGTTGCCACTGTTGGGTCTCTAAGCAAGGCCCTGGCGTCTGCAAAATGCTACTGTATAATGTAATGAATGTAAACGACAAGTCCAATCTGCAGCCGCTTCTTATCACCTGCCAGTACTTGAATTCCACACAGAGCTGTATTGAAGCTCCAGCTTGTTTCTTTAACAGTCACTGCCCCATCTCGGACCCTGGTTGTCCAACATCCTCTTACATCAAATACCGGCTACAAAAACTGGTGTACGCAGACGTTAAGCTATTGCGCCATCGCTTCGTTAAACCTCAAACTTCTTTCTCTGAGACGTTGCCACAACTGGACAAAAACCACAGCAACAGTACGGACAGCAACAGGCGGAAGTAACTCAACTGGCTGAGATTTTACCTTGAAGGACGTCAAGGACTGACGAGATCAGGAAGGAGTTTATTACAGAGACAGGGCAGATAGGATGTTTTGGAGACAAAGTTCGGGAGGAGAGATTGAGATGGTTTGAGCATGTGCAGAGGAGGGATGAGAGTTCTATGGGTAGAGGGTGCTGAGCAATCTGGGGCTCCAACCTAAAGGCAACGTCATTATTAAGAAATGGTTTTGCTAGATTGGTGTGATATTTCTACTCTGTAGGCGAGTCTTCAAACCAACGTTCACCCAGTTAGCAAGACATCATGGATTTAAGATCCTTCAAATACAAACTCACCACCCAGGAGTAGCAGCTCTTCATGGCTTCCTCTTTATCCACCACCTCTCCCTGGTAGGGGCCGAAGTGTGCACCCACCGGAACCGTTCCCCCCTCATTAAACACTCCCAGACCTGCATCAGGAATACCGGACTCCCGAACCTCCAGACCGGGTGGAAGGGTTCGTCTGGCTCGCTCCACCACGCCCATGGGGACGGGGGTATCAGGGATGAAGAGAGCCGGACTGTGAACCTCACACTTACCGATGAAGAAAGATCTGCACTCCTCACAGTCTGGAAACAAAGAAATTATAAACATGCAAAGAAATCCAGTATAACATGTTTTATTATTTATGATAATGTTACAGAGGTCTTTATCATTACCTTCTTCCTGTTCCTTCTGTTGGTCCATCGAGGTGACGTGTTCCACCGGACTCCATGCGCCTTCATCTAAAATTCAGGAACCAAACAAATTTACTGTAATTTAACATAGAAAACAGAACATCTGATTTAAAACGTTTGTTATGTTAGTGATCGTACACTATGTTGCACTAAAATAGTTTGCGAGCCTTGCTAAGAACGATACCCCCTCCGGTCATGCCCTCAGTGCCAACACTTGTACAGATTGGATAGGATGGCACAATTTATCTTACTGAGAAATTCTTCATCTTCATCTACTGGTTCCTCTTTTACAGGCTTTATCTGGAATTCTAGGTTCTGCTGGTCCACAGGGGCGATGGTGTCTTCCACAGAGCCTAATGTTCCTCCATCAGAGGTGGTAGAAGCTTCCGTCTGCACCTCCTCACAAAGCCAAAGAACCAAAGCAAAAATACAAAGAAAAAACAGTATTTCTATTATTTTTTTTCCAAGAATTCTGTGTTTGTTTCCTGCAGTGGGTGTGTTAACTTCATATGTTTCACAACTGTGAGAAAAAAGGATTGACCCCTTTCCTGACAACCTGTTGTTGCATATTTGTCACACAAAGTAATTTTAGATTAAATAAAACTTGATACATTAAAAAAACAAACTTTAATAATCTGTATGTGA
Organism: Trichomycterus rosablanca; assembly: GCF_030014385.1. Lineage (NCBI taxonomy): Eukaryota > Metazoa > Chordata > Actinopteri > Siluriformes > Trichomycteridae > Trichomycterus > Trichomycterus rosablanca. Next base: position 611,481 of record NC_085995.1, read on the forward strand.
TCAGCAGCAGAAACCAGTGAAGATCTCACCTCTTCTGACTTCATTTTAAACATCCTAGACCTGGTGATCCTGCAAAAAATCATCAGATAATCGGAGTTAGACCTCCACAACCTTCTCTGCATGAACTAATTTTGTACAAACTACTAATTGTGGTGATATTGTATTTTTTGGTGCTGGATTACTCGGTTGCTGTTATGATTGAAGTGATGTATATTTTGGTGCACTTATGGTTCTGTTCTTGTTGTGATTGTGGTGCTGGATGATTGTAGTGTGGTTATGGTTGTGGTTATGGTTGTGGTCATATATTTTGGTGCTGGATTATTCCTGTTGACTGTTATGACTGGTGATGTTAGATGTATTCTGTTGTATGGTTGTGGTGATGTTATAACTGGGGTGATGTTATATTTTTGATGCTGGATGATTCATTTTTCTAAATGAAAGTTGGAGATGAAATAAAAGAGAGCAGCTAAAAAACATGAAAATAAAGCAGCTCACTGTTTACACTGAAACGTTCCACTAGGCTGAATACCGAATCACACACAATGGATACATAGTACACTAGATAGGATGCATACTTTATTACTTCATACACTCTGTAGTACACTTCTATAGGGAGGATCAATCCATTTAGAATACAGCCGCCGTTAGCCAAATAGCTCGGCTCCAAGCGTCAGTTTAGCTTACCTGGTGTTTTACTGCAGGACGGAGTTAAATCTCCTCAAATCCTCACAAGAACCAGAATTAATTTTTAATCTCTATCAAATTTAATTGTAATTATTAAAGTTAAAGTTAAGTAAAGCTGTAATAGAGAAAAATATTTGTTGAGTTTATCGAGAACTGGATCATCACACCGCCACCTAGTGTAGAATTAAGCAATAGCAGATGAAACAGAGTGTGAGGGTGAATTATATATGCTTCATTTTTTCCTTGATGTTCTTATTTATTATTTACTGTGTTTAATGTGAACCAGAAGAGTAATTGTCCTGACTGCATGTATTTGGACTTGTGGGAGGAAACCGGATCATCCGGAGAAAACCCGAATGAACACAGGGAAAGCATGCAAACTCCACACAGAAAGGAACCCAGCATTATAGCATTCTACAGCGATGAAAGTACACACTATAAAAAATTCAAATGCGAAATAGATAGATCGATACTTTATTGATCCTTTGCAGGAAATTTCTTTGTTACAGCAGCTCACATCAGACAACAACTTCTTGCATACATACAACATTCACTAACAGTATAAAAACAAGCAATAAAAATAAAAATTGACAGTAAGATTCTAAATACAGTACATTATGGTGCATGCATAGCATAAATAACAAAAATGATAAATAACAAAACAAAATGTGAAGAACATCGTACAAATAATGGTACAAATACAGAAACTGATCATGGGAAGCTGTAGCCTAGTGGTTGAGGTACTGAATTAGTAATCAGAAGGTCGCCGGTTCAAGACCCACCACTGTCAGGTTGCCACTGTTGGGCCCTTGAGCAAGGCTCTTAACCCTCAATTGCTTAGATTGTATACCGTCACAGTACTGTAAGTCGCTTTGGATAAAAGTGTCTCCTAAATGCTGAAAATGTAAATAAACATATACAACGACAAAGACCTTTAAGGTATCTGTATTTTACATGTACTGAATAGCTGTCAGTCAACACCACACGTGAGGTTGAATTAATGGATGGATGAATAAATGAATTAATAAACTCACGTGCAAATGTGTAAATAAATTAATAAATGATGAATGGTATACAGTTAAAAATGACAGTTACTTGAAACTGAATCTCCCTGCACATCCATTCATCCATTCATTTACACATTTGCACAATAATGAAGTAAAGATGATAATTTAAGCCTTTAACTGGTCCAACTGTAACAGGTTTATTACTAGAAGCTATTTGCTTCTACTACGGGGTTCGAAAGCTGGTCAAGGTCCAAGAGCGCAAATGTAATAAAAATATAATATTCCTCTAGATGGCGGTAATGTTCAATCCCGCTGCCTGTAAACCTGAACAACGAAGAAGAGTAGCAGCAATAGCGGTTAGCTAGCAGACAGGCTAACGACTGCGGAACGGCAGCAGGTTTATCGGGGGATAGTGTTTAATCTCACATTTCACGATGAAAGATGTTCTCGGATTCCTCAAACAGCAGCAGAGCAGGAGTTCAACACCTGAGCTCGCCACGGAATGGCACACACTGGAGGATTTACACAACAAAAAGTACGACTTTATATCTAATACAGATCGGCTCTTTTTGTCGTGTTGTTTTATTCCCTACCCGTTTTGCGTTGTTTGTGTTCTGATTCGTCAAAACTCCAGTCCTGTCACGGATGGCAAGACGTTTAGCCAATCGTGGCACAGCAGACTGAACGTATTGGCCAATCATAGATTGGGAAGGCGGGACTAGTCGGAATACGGGTGACGAAAGCGCTTGTTATGAATGAACCCTGGCTAGCTGAGTCATTTAGCAAGCTAAGCTAATCTTAATAATAATTAGATAATATATTATTTAAGTTGTTTATTATTAAGCTGAAACTATAAATTTAATTCACACAGTTTTGGACAGTGAGGGTTTGTAACTGAACTGACAGCATAAAAACGGGCAAAATAGGTTTTAAAATGCGTCTAATGAGAGTTGAAATACAATTTTATTAATTTCTGCAAATGTTTTTTTTTCTCTGACTGGATGAATGAAACACAAACGTCTTTATCCAAAGATTTATTAAATAAATAAGAGTTTTTATTAGCTCAATGTGCGTTTTCCACAATATCCACTGGGTCAAAAATATATAGACATCAGTTTCAGTCAGTAACATCTTTCTCTTATTTAGTCATGTCCAGTTCCTTTGGCTGTACACATGCACATGCCCCCTCAGAAACGTGTTCACCCAACTACGGCTACAGCTGGTCTCTAATGTTCGTGGTGGAACACGCTGTGCTTGCTGTACTCCTCCACCACTCAACCAGACAGTAGGATTCCCTCTTGCTCCTGCAGAAAAGTGTCTCCTGATTGGTTGTCTGGCTCCAACAGCATGTTCTGCGTTTTATTACAAGCTACTTTACTGTATGATGCTGTAGAACCTGCACTCATGTATTCATGTCTTTGCTTTCCTCTGTGTTTAAAGGTTGTGGCATCAGCTGACCCTGAAGCTGAGTGAGTTTGTGCAGAATCCGTGTTTCTCTCAGGGTGACGGACTCATTCAGGTAAACGATAATGTAGTCTCTGTAGGAGAACATTCCCACGTCTGTAGCAGCACGTTTGAAGCTCATGATTGTGATCTGTCTGTGTTTGCAGCTGTATGAAAACTTCATCAGTGATTTTGAACACAGGTGAGTGAGAACCACACAATCAGGAATCAAATCTTCTAGCAGCTTTAATGAATGACGGTGCAGCGATAAAAGTCCTAGACCTTAATGAAAAACCTGAATCAGCAAAGTGGGACACTGGTTAAAGCACTACGTCTTACCAAACGTTGTTCTTACTAAATTTCAGAATCAACCCGCTGTCGTTAGTGGAAATCATCCTCCATGTTGTCAGAAAGATGTCAGGTAAACACTTCACCTTGTCCATCATCACGGTTCTTCTACACCAGTCGTACTGTTTTGTAAACCTTGTTTTATGTGCCGTTTTATCACAGATCCAAACACTGCCATCACCTTCCTGGAGAAAACGAAGGAAAAGGTGGAGTGAGCTCGATGATGATTCTACATTCCTCTCACTGATTTTGACGCATCGTTAACGTTATTTCCTCTTTTTTATTCATGATGAAGGTGAAGGTGAGCGATGAAGCGGTGATCCTGTGTAAAACGGTCATCGGCAGCCTGAAGCTGGACATCAACGATCTGCCCGCTACTAAAGTGAGTCCTCGAACAAATACACTGATGAGCCAAAACATTAGGACCACTCGCCTTACAGAACCTTACCAAGAGAGGCTTTATCGTCACTTCAGCTCTGTTCAAGTACATATTGAAACGAAACAACGTTCCTCCAGGACCAGGACCAGGACCAGGGTGCAACACAGAACACAAGTGCAAAACAACACCACATACACGAGACTAGAGACAAGAGTAGTGTTGTATGTTAGTTAGCAGCATAGCAGGTGCTCCAGGTTCTGTATGTTATAAGATGGATCACTCACCCTCACATGCACCAGTGTTATTGGTGGTCATAATGTTTTGCCTCATCAGTTGTAGACTGTACAGGTTCAGTGTGATCGCCTGCCTAACCGCACCATTTGAATTGTGTAGAAGCTGATCGAGGAGGTGGAGGAGATGCTGAACGCGTTACCAGGAGTGACGTCTGTGCACGGACGCTTCTACGATCTGTCCAGTAAATATTACCGAATCGTCGGAAACCACGCCATGTACTATAGAGACGCTCTGCGCTACCTGGGCTGCGTGGACGCCAAAGACCTGCCAGGTAAATCAGAGCACTGTGTATATATACTGCAGCTGTATTTACAGATACGTTCTGGGGTGGCTGAGTCAGAAATACACAGAGAGACGCCAAACTCAATCTACAGGAGGAACAGTGGCAGGAAATGTGTCGTAAAACGTTTAACCCCAGTGTCATTTAACCCCAGTTCATCTCAGTAAGACGTACTCCAGTCCCTCCCCCATCATAATAATATTAATATTTTATCCTAATGATTAAATTTAGTTGCTTCTGTCTCATTTGTTGTTTACATGCTTGAAAAAATAATATAAGGTAAACAATATGCTTTTAACATTGATGCAACAGTTTGGGGAAGTTCCCTTCTCCTTCAGCGAGCTCCATAAAGACACGGTTTGACCAGTTGTGTACAAAGGTGGTTTTTTTTATTAGCTCACTGTGCGTTTCCACAATGTTCACTTGGTCAAAGATCAATAAGATCAATAAATAATAAAAAGTCAATAAGATCTTTCTCTAATTTAGTCATTTCCAGTTCTCTGTTACATTCCTTTGCCCCTTCTGACACACGTTCACCCACCGACGACTTCCTAATATGTGTGGAGGAACACGCTATACTTGCTGTACTCCTCCACCACTCAACCAGACCGTAGGAGTCCCTGTTGCTGCACCAGGAAAGTGTCTCCTGATTGGTTGGCTGGCTCCTGCACTGATGAACATTCAACCCAACTTAACACTCTGAAATTAAGAGCCAGATCTCCTCTTCTCGTCCCACATCAGTGCCTGACCTGACTCTTGACTGAATGGGTATAAATTCCCACAGACTCACTCAAGGGCTTCCTAGAAAAGTGGACGATATTAGAGCTACAGAAGAAAAACACAGCGATTGAATATAAATGCATAAATGGCTTTGGAACGGGATGTTAAGCAAGCTCATAATCAGGTGTCCTAATAGTTTTGTCCATATAGTGTGGTTCTGACATTGAACGATGAGCACACATTAAATTCTTCTTCATTTATCTCCTGTAGGGGCCGAGCAGCAGGAGCGAGCCTTCACGCTGGGCTTGGCGGGCCTGCTCGGAGAGGGCGTGTACAATTTCGGAGAGCTGGTAAGTGATCGGTCAGAATCTCTACCATGAGGTGTTCTCATACTGTACGTGTAGTCTGATTCTGTGTGTGTGTGTGTGTGTAGCTGATGCACCCGGTGCTGGAGTCTCTGAAGAACACGGATAAGCAGTGGCTGATCGAGACGCTCTACGCCTTCAACTCCGGGAACGTGGAGAAGTTCCAGGTTTTGAAGTCGGCCTGGGGGCAGCAGGTCAGAGACGCGCTGAATAGAGCGCGAACGATCGTCCTGATGCTCGAATGCTCGCCAGCGTGATGATAACGGGTCTCTGTTTGTCTTTCTCAGCCTGATCTGGCAGCGCAGGAGGACAAACTGATGCAGAAGATCCAGCTGTTGTGTGTGATGGAGGTAAGAAACACTCATGCGCCGAAATACAAACCTCAGATTGATCTAAAGAGCCGAGGATGTTTGTGTTTTCTTGCATTAACTTTGGAAATGTCCCGAATATTTTGGTCTGGCCTGGATTCAGGGTTTCCAGCAGCTGTTCAGATTGTTAGCAGTAGAATTATCTCCCTGCCCACCCAACCAGCTACAACAGGTTCCAGAGCAAGCATGATCGGCATGTGGCTTATCATGAAGTACATAGATACCAGGGACGTTTGGGTGGCGCAGCAGTCGAATGATCTCCGGGACGAGTGTGTGTGTGTGTGTGGGGGGGGGGGGGGGGGGGGGGGGTCATCACATGGAGCTTAGCGTGTACAGCTCTGTGTAGGAACCCAACACTGGCAGGTGATTCAAAGTGGGCACAGATCAGACCTGTCAACAGGGGCGTGTGGTGATTCTTCTGGAGATCAGATCAGAGGTTGTGCAAGCGGCAGCAGATTCATAGTTGAGAACTGGATATGACTAGAAAAATCACAACAAACAACCTGTGGTATCAGGCCCTTGGTGTCAGGGTATTAGGGCAGAATCAGGCACCCACTGCCGAGATATTACTTCATTGCATTGCTTGCTAGATGTACGTTGTGTACAAGCGTGACTTGTTATTTTTCCTCTCCTTTCTAGATGACTTTCACCAGACCAGCGAATAACAGGACGCTGACGTTCCAGGAAATCTCTCAGAGTACCAAAGTGCCGGTCAATGAGGTGAGTGTGTGACGATGTGTGTGGTCAGACTCGAGCTCTGGGGTTTCAATCTCAGCTATGCAACCGACCCGGTCGGGCGACGAACATGTACAGTCGGTCGTGCCCGAGGAAGAAAAGTTACGGGGGCAGAGGTGACCTCTGCTGGCTGGTTGAGATGCTTGCACGAGTGTGGGGGTGCAAGCGGCAGAGAATTAGCGATCAAATTTGAAGCGGAATGGAATTGCAGCCCTGTCCAGCGTATCTGGCTTGTTCCAGCTTGGAAGGTTGAGATCCATGCCTGAAAGCCGCCGCTGGGGCTAGCATGACTGTATAATGTGGTAGGACTCACAGCTCCACCTTGTGGACTGGAGTTAGAACGTTGAAGCTTCATGCTTTACATTGAAGGGAGTGTGTGTTGCTCCGGCTCTCCTTGATCAGATCTGGGATCGGATATGACTAAATTAGGGTATGAAAGGTTTAATCAGTGTGTGTCTCAGATGGAGCTGCTGGTGATGAAGGCTCTGTCGGTCGGACTGCTCAGAGGAAGCATTGATGAGGTGGACCAGAGGGTTCACATGACCTGGGTCCAACCACGAGTCCTGGATCTGCCTCAGGTATCTCACACACACACACACACACACACTTTCACCTAAACTAAATACACCGGTACCTTAAAACTGGACGTCAGTGGGTTCTGGGAGTGGTGTTGAGTTTTAAAGACGTTGAGTTTTGAGGTATTTTCCCCCATAAGGATGTTTGGAGAACCTGTTAATGCGTCCATGGTCCCGTGGAGCTGCAGATATTTTAGTCTCATGTCAAATAATGAGGTTGTTTTTGACACTTAAACACTGAAAATAACACAAATATAATATAAACACACTGAAATACAATTACTAACAGTTACACATCAATAACAATACAATAAAAGCTGCACTTTAGTTTTACTTCTTTATTGTTTCCTGACGCTTCTTAATGCTGGAGATGCTCGATGTTGGAATACCGTATTCCCTTCAGCACCGGCACATTCACATGAGAAGGGACAAAACCGCTTTTGTGCCGCTATTGTGCCGTTATTTCCTATGAAGTGTGACGGCGATGCACAAAACTCAGCGTGACTTATTGTAGTAAAACAGTGAGTGAGGAATGTGATTAGTGGAGGAACTTATGAGCAGTAATAATGAAGAGAAGTTTAGTGCTCCTGTCTCCTTCTTTTACTACATTAAACCACGTTAAGCTTTATTTTCAACCAGAAGCGTTTTAGACTCTGGGAGAAGCTGATTCTGATTCTCACCATTACTCAGAAGCTGGAGCTGTAACACAAGTTTAAAAGTGAAACAGGGAGGAGAATCCAGATAAACACAGATACATGTGGAGCTGTAACCCTGGATCTGACGCTTATTCCACACTGATGCAGATTCAGATCAGATTCACACGCTGATCAGGTTTTACCGCTCAAGCCGAGCGCCGAACAAAGCGGCTGGTTATTGTTCATTTGAAATTAAATAGAGGAACAAATTTCTCCACTAAGGGTGTCGAGTTGAAAGATTTTGAGTTTAGGGGACATCGTTACAGTATGTCAGATTAGTACACCAACAAGACATGCAGTGTATAGTATGCGGTTTGGGACGCAGCCCGTTTTGTACTGGCATGATTGTAGGGTTGTAGGATCATGAATTTAGGAGACGGTTTGAAACAGGTCAGTTTAGATAATCGAGGGTTTGGTTATTTGCTGGGTTTGTGATGTTTATTTGTTGTCTTGCAGATCAAGGGGATGAAGGATCGGCTGGACGTCTGGTGTGCAGACGTGAAGGACATGGCGGTGCTGGTGGAGCATCAGGCCCAGGATATTCTCACATAAACACACACACACACACACACACTGAACAACATTTATTATTCTGTCATACTTATACGTGCATGACGTCGTGATGTATTTCATTAAAGAGATTTTCACACAGATTTCATGTTTTGTGTTTTGTTTTAATCTGAAACACTCTGTCAGGCGTATAAACATACCGTTAGGTACCATCAGCGTTAAAAATGTACGTACACGTGCGCTCGGGTGGCGCAGAAATAACACACGCATTGTTCACACCGGAAAGTGATGGAACCAGGATGGATTAAAGGAACTGCTGGTAAAGTTCAAGCAGTTTGAACTGGTTTTAATGTTCTGGCTGGTTAATTAATCATTAATTAGTATTAATTTCGACTGTGGCGTTATATCAGGAACTAAAATCCTCAATCTGGATCGTTTATGTAAGAAGAACCAGGAAAAACAAGTTACTTATTTACAGAGTGACACAACCGTCACCTTGAGAGAGCTGGTTCTGCAACCAACCAGGTTCACTAACTAGTTTTACCACTCTGCTTCACCAGCTTCACTTTTCCTTTGATCTGTTCTAAGACCTTTGTGATCAATTTACAAACCTTATTTCCAAAAAAGTTGGGACAGGCTACTCAAACCCAGTCTCTAAGGGGCAGGGGTGACCTGTCATGTGTGGAGGCACCAACAACATGGAGCATATTTACACAATTAGATGTTTTTACATGGACTTCTGTGTCTATTTCAGTAGGTTGAGACCAATCCACCTTCTGCACGAGTTCTTCTTCAGCATGGATTTGTACTCACAGTGTGCAACCAAGTGCTGCCAACAATATCAGTTATAAAACTTGATTGATTGTGTTTTCGATCCCTGACTGTGGTAATGTGATGGTATTCAGTGGTGAAAATGCTCCTGAAATCCATGCACTGGAGCATAAATTACCCAATCAGCCAAAAGTATGTGGACACCCTTTAATTGTTGAGTTCAGGTTACACAAAGTCAATTTTATGCTTGGGGAGAACAAGACTTTGCCACTGTGCACAAAGTGAGGTCTGTAAAGACATGACCTTTAAAGTTTGGTGTTAAGGAACCACTATGGAATTAACTAGATCGGTGCCCGATCTCACAAATGCACTTTGGATTGAATGGGCACAAATTCCTACAGGCATTCTTATAAATCATGATGTATATACAACATGGACAAAAGTATTAGGACGCCCCTTCTCAATTTTAAATTCATGTGTTTCAGCCACAACAGTTCTTAATAACAGGTGTAATAAATCGATTATACAAAGGAAATTATATACTTCCAACTTCAAAGCAACAGTTTAGGGAAGTCCCCTTCTTATTCATACATGACTGTACCCCTGTGTACAAAGCGAGCTCTATAAAGACATGAAGGTTTACAGAATTGACCTCAGCTCTGGGATGATCTGGAACACCGACATCAGTCCCCAGCCATACAGATGCTGTCATCTTTTGACTGAGTGGACACAAATCCCCACAGACACACTTCAAATTCTTGTGAGAAGCTTCTCAGAAGAGCGGCTGTTGTTCTAGCTAAAAAGATCACACAGAGTTCAGACTATTTTTATAACGAGCTCGCTGTCATGTGTTTATATACACCGATCAGCCATAACATTATGACCACCTCCTGGTTTCTACACTCACTGTCCATGTTATCAGCTCCACTTACCATATAGAAGCACTTTGTAGTTCTACAATTACTGACTGTAGTTTCTCTACATGCTTTGTTAGCTCCTTTCATGCTGTTCTTCAATGGTCAGGACCCCCACAGGACCCCCACAGAGCAGGTATTATTTAGGTGGTGGATGATTCTCAGCACTGCAGTGACACTGACATGGTGGTGGTGTGTTAGTGTGGGTTGTGCTGGTATGAGTGGATCAGACACAGCAGTGCTGCTGGAGTTTTTAAACACCGTGTCCACTCACTGTCCACTCTATTAGACACTCCTACCTAGTCGGTCCACCTTGTAGATGTAAAGTCAGAGACGATCGCTCATCTATTGCTGCTGTTTGAGTCGCTCATCTTCTAGACCTTCATCAGTGGTCACAGGACGCTGCCCACGGGGCGCTGTTGGCTGGGTGTTTTTGGTTGGTGGACTATTCTCAGTCCAGCAGTGACAGTGAGGTGTTTAAAAACTCCAGCAGCGCTGCTGTGTCTGTCAAACAAGGAGGTGGTTTTAATGTTATACAGTATATATACTGTATATAATGTATGTATTTTGTGTAAATCAGACGGAGGCGTGCGCTTTAGTATTCAGGATTATTTATTAATCAGACATGGGTGTACAGCGGAATGCAGGAGAGCAGACGAGGCCGGTCTCAGAGCTCAGGGTCGTTTCTTGTAGTCCTCCAGGTGAGCGAGGACATATCCTGAGGGAGCCAGGATGGTCACGAACATGGTCAGCATCGCGATCGCCTGCTCCTGAAGAAGAGAGGGACACAGAACCAACAACCATCAATCCAAATCTGGATCTGATCACACGCCTGTCTGAATAGATTTCGTTCTCCTGTCCCGAGCATCGAGCATAAATGTGCGTTTCAGTGATCTACAGTCGTATACAGAAGTCTGGACACCACTTTGTTGATGTTTTTTTAACATAACAAGTGCGGACGATGTTTAAGAGAAGAACCTGAACATATTAGGTCACGATTTCTGATTTATGTGCTGAATTTACCATACGATATATTCATAAATAATCAATAAGCAGAATTCATTCATTCATTCACTTTCTTATCCGCTTATTCAATTAGGGTCGTGGGGGGGGGGGGGGGGGGTGCTGGATCCTATCCCAGCTTTTCAATGGGCGCAAGGCACACAGTAACACCCTGGACGGGACACCAGTCCATCGCAGGGCACACACACATTCACCTATAGGGCAATTCAGTGTCTCCAATTAACCGGACTGCATGTTTTTGGACTGTGGGAGGAAACCCACGCAGACACGGGGAGAACATGCAAATTCTGAACAGAAAGGACCCGGACCGCCCCGCCTGGGGATCGAACCCAGGACCTTCTCGCTGTGAGGCGACAGTGCTACCCACCGAGCCACCGTGCCGCCCAATAAACAAAATTATCAAGTCTGTTTCCACTAGATGAATAAAGACATTTTTGGGCTTTTTTGGAGTTGGTGGGGCTTAAACCAGCAGCCTTCTGATTATTAGTCCATAATCCCAACCGCTGAGCTACCACAGCCTATAAAGTACTGAGAATTTATCACACCTGAAGGCACAAAAAGGTGATTTTTTTGTACCCGAGGGCTTGTGAGAGGTTATTATGGGTCACGCTATATGACCAAAAGTATTTGGACGTCCCATTTCAAATACAAACTGTATTAAACTAGAGTGACCTCTGTGTGATCGTCCATCTAGAACAGCCGCTCTTCTGAGAAGCTTCTCACAAGACTTTGAAATGTGTCTGTGTGTGGGAATTTGTGCCCGTTCTGTCAAAAGATGACCCTGATTGATCAGTTGGTGTTCCGGTTCATCCCAGAGCTGTTAAGTGGAAGGTCAGGGCTCTGTGCTGGCCGCTGGAGTCTCTTGGTTTTTAAACCGAGCTTTTCTTCATGTCTTTATGGAGCTTGTTTAAAGCCTTGTTTAAAGCCTTCCCTTGTTGCTGCAAAATTGTAAGCACATAATGTGCTTTATGTGATTGATTTATTACACCTGTTAGCAATCAATGTGGCTAAACAGATCAATTAAAAAATTAACACGGGTGTCCCAATACTTTTGTCCATATAGTGTATTTATACTGTATTTAAACCACTTATGCAGCATTTATGACACTTACGGTTCATATCAGATAAACTATCATGGAGTTTCTGTGACTTTATTTGGCCACAAGGTCGAACGACTGGCTGATTTCCAAAAAGTATTCGACCCCCCCCCCCCCCCCCCCCCCACACACACACACACACACACACTACCACCCCTGTCCCAGAGCTCGATCAGAATAACAACCACGCAGTAAGAAAATCGAATAATCTAGAACGAATAATCGAGACATTCCTTCAGTACACAGATCAGATCAGATCAGATCAGATCCACATGCGCACTTGAGATGATTTCTGTCACCTATAGTGAGAAGTGCGCCATGGTGCCAGAGCAGTGGGTACGTGAGAGCTGGCACAGCTCCTATGGCACTGCCACCCAGAATAAAAGCGCAGTAGTGAATCTAGAACCAGCGTCACACTTGTGCGCGTTTCCACTCAGAGTTTTGGGTGTGTGTGTGTGTTTATGTGGTGTGGTGTGGTGTGGTGTGTGTGTGTGTGTGTGTGTGTGTGTTTATGTGGTGTGGTGTGTGTGTATGAGTACTCACCCCTGTGGAGATCACATGCTTGGCAGGTTTGGCAGATATGTTGGCCCTGGCAGTGAGCTGGTGTCTGACAGCAGACCTGAGTAAAGCTGAAGTTGGGCTGAGTGGCAGCATGATGAAGAGCTGATGGAACCCAGGAGAACCAGGAGTTCCTGCACAAGTTCTGATCTTCTCGGTTGGACTCTGATCGTGTGACTGACCGCGCTGCACCTGCCAACTGCTATTTATTATCACCGATCCGCCCCGCACTGCAACTCCACCTTCTACAGGAGCTCCACAACTGACTGACACTCGTACAGACCTCCAATCATCTTACAGCAACAACACGAGTGATCAAAAACATGTGGACACACTAACATGTACTGCTAACAGAAATATGTAAACATCTGACAGCTTGTTGGACTTTCCATCCCCCTATTTAAACGCATTTCTCAGTCTAGTGGTTAAGGTACTGGACTAGTAATCAGAAGGTCGCTGGTTCAAGCCCCAACACTGCCAGGTTGCTGCTGTCGGGCCCTTAAGCAAGGCCCTTAACCCTCAATTGCTCAGACTGTGTACTGTAAGTCGCTTTGGATAAAGGCGTCTGCTAAGATTTTGGAGCGTGTCTGTGGGGATTTGTCTCCATTTAGTCAAAATACCCTACAATACACATTTCAATGAATCCGAAACATTATTAGGGTTCTGTGCAGACGACTGGAGCTCCTCGTCAAACCATTTCGTCATGGACCATGATGGAAAAGTACTGGACCTTCCCTAAACTGTTGCCACACAGGTAAAGGCATATTTTATATAGTCGATTTTACACGAACATGTACTGCTAACAGAAATATGTAAACACCTGACAGCTTGTTGGACACCCCCTCCTCCTAGTTAGATGCTTTCCACAAGATTTTGGAGCGTGTCTGTGGGGATTTGTCTCCATTCAGTCAAAATACCCTACAATGAACATTTCTGTCTATTATTAGCACTATTAGTAGGGCTCTGTGCACTAACATGTACTGCTAACAGAAATATGTGGACTCCTGACACTCCTGGACACTTTTCTGTGCTAGTTGTAGCCTAGTGGTTAAGGTTCTGGACTAGTAAGCAGAAGGTTGCTGGTTTAAACCCCGTCTCTTCTCAAAAGAGCGGCTGTTGCTCTAGCTGAAAAGATCCCCCAGAGATCACACACTCTGGTTTAATACTGTTTGTTTTTTAACTGGGACGTCCGACACGCTCACGGTCAGGCGTCCGAATACTTTTGGCTGTATACTGTATGTTGATCTGCTGATGAGCCAGTGGGCTATTTTTCTAAGTTAGATTTTTAAATAATTCTGGAGCTTCAATGTAAAAAGAAAGCAAAACATTTTTATTCCTCTATATTTTTATATCAAGTATGTACATCACAAAATAATAAAAGACGTTACATTATAAATAAAAACATGATTTTACTTTTGAGTGATTTTATCTGTTCCATGATAACAAAGATGAAAGTTAAAGCTTGTTGTTATTTAGGATTAAACATGTTTACACCTCGGTGTATTTTCGGGGGTTACGATATCATGTCTCCTCTGTGTAACGGATCATCAGGTTCTCAGCGGTGAAGAGCTGCGTCGATCTTCTCAGCTGCCTCGACTTCAACTTCTCAAAATCTATATTAAAGCAGGAACAGTTACAGATCAGTGATCAATGTCCAAAACAATACAACAATCGATTATTTGTTTCTGACTTTACAAACAATGTGTCACATGATAAATATGTTAAATATCCCTGCCACTGATGTCCAGATCTGCTGTCTGCGTGCCTGTTGTACTTTGATCCACAGTAGATCTTCGGTTGGTCCATATGAGGCGCCACAGATTTGGCTACGATCTGGTCCTGATCAACAGATCTGCTGTGTTCAACGCCTGAGCTACGAGGAACCTCCATCAGCCCGACATCTAATAGATCCCATTACTTGTGGAAAGTCTTTCCACAATATTCTGGAGCATATATGTGGGCATCATACCTCTGATAACTGTGTAGAGGCTCTTCAGAGCTGATTTATAAATATCTACGTCACTGTCTGGAATAAATCTTCTTCCATCTGTGGAAAACATCAAGATTAGAATTTATTTTACTGGCCAGCAAGCTGCCGTGTTAGTGCCCCGTATCAGGAACAATTTTAGTCTATTGGAACAAAAACCTACAGAGAAATAATCAAGAGAATCAAAACTGGACTGACACAAAAGCTCATTTTATACATTTAATAGATCATTGTAGCGCATTCGTTAGTACAAACCCTAGGTCCAGAAAAGTTGGGACGTTTAGTAATGCAGTAAAAGAAGAATCTGTGATGTGTTCATATTTAAGAGAATGAAAACATCACAGGTTCTTCTTTTTACTGCATTTTACTAAATGTCCCAACTCTTTTTGGAAATGGAGTTTGTATTTTGTTAGTATTTACTGATCAAATGTTTAGATATAAGGGCTGACTGAATGCACAGAGGAATTAAGAGAACACTCACATTTCCCCTTCAGGTAGAGCATCGACTGCGGCCCCCAGTTTTTAGGCAGATTAACCTGTTAATCAATATCATAATTAATGTTTGAATAAAGAACAAATACGACTTTAAATCAAATCCATTAGAGTTTTTACTCACCTTTTGAAGGCAGTTTGACTCTGCAGAGAAAATGACAGTCACAACCAAGCACGTCCATAAAAGCTGCACCTTTGGTACCTGTTTGTAAAAACAGCATCAATTAAACACACACACACACACACACACTCACACACACACTCAGTAAAAGTTCAATTAAAGCTGGTGAGAGAAAGCTGAGCAGGATTCACCATTCTGCTCCTTTTTAAGAGTCACAGAGAGTGACGGGTGTGAGTCTGCTGTCTGTTTTTATCTCCATCAGGAACAACCAAGGCTCCCGGTTCAATAGAACCCACTGTGAGGAACGACTCCAACTCCACGCCCGTCCTATTAAACCGAAAAGTCCATATTAACACACGCTGACGTCGACCACGCTGACGTCAACGCCTGAGCCCAGATCGATACACACAGGTTCACCCTACACCCGAGTCCCCAGAATTTACCCAGAAGTGTGAGCGCTTTCAAGTAAATAAAAACAAGCAAAACGGGATGAACGAACAGCAGAAAGAAGCAAAATTTCACCTAATATGTGAAGTATTATGTAATAAAAGTCATTTTAATTCTTGTGTTATAGTTAAGCTTACAATTCACCAATATTCCCAACAAAGGTTTATGGAACAAATCATATTAATGATATAAAGATCACACAGCTCAAACCTTTAGGCTAGTAAAAATACAACAAACCAACAGAGACAAAGCCTATACATAAGATTATACACTGATCAGTCAGTGCCCAGCTATACAAATGCTATCTTTTGACTAAATAGACACAAATTCCCATACACAGACATTCTTCAAAGTCTAGTGTGAGAAGCTTCTCAAAAGAGCAGCTTAATGTAAATATTATTCACAGACTTTAAATGACTTTTTGGACAAAGCAACATGAATTACAAAAAACAGTTGCAAAATGAGGTGAAATCCAAAAACTGCCGTTAAACGGTGCATCTCAGTACATAAAATTAAAATGTATTATAAATCAAATTAAAACGTGAACTGTACCAACATATAGAAATAGAAAATGTCACTGAATGTGATAAAAAAAATATTAGATTTAAATCAATCACATCTAAAGTGGGGCATTTCTGCTAATGCACTTAAAATAATAAAAAAAAAACCACCTAAAAATACAAAGAAGAGGAAAAGGCAGAAAATGGAAAGAGGCATTATAATAATATAATAATAACAGGTGGGTAAGTGGTGGGTAAGAGGAGGGTAAAATGTGGGTATCTGAGCTCTAGAACTGCACAATAGAGTCTTTGAATATGGAGGAGATGATTTCCGACAGGCACTGTCCAAACTCCTCTAGAATCATTCGCTCAGCATGAGGTGAGGAGCGTCGTTCCTTCTCAGCTTCCTCAGCCTGAGCCAACAAACAGCCACATGTGGCCTCCACTACAGCAGGCGTGATGCACAACACCCGGCTCCTATCAACACACACACACATATATATTTAAGCAATGTTGTTTCCTTATTTGTTAGTATATCTTCATCTCACTGATGTTTAATGTAAAGAATATGAATTGATACAGGGACTGAGGAAGGCTTGATCTGATGATCAGTATCAGGACCAGTACTGGTTTAAAATGCTGGATCGTATTTCACAGACTTTCTTGCAGTGCGTGGCGCTGGGAGTGTGGGTGTCGAACAGCTCCATGGACCTGGAGTCCTGGGGTTGATCCTCACCTCCGGTCAATGTCTGTTTTAACAGGTGAGGGCACACCCAGCCACTAATTCGGCAGGTGTAACCCTGTACATGTGAGACCAGTGAGGATGAACCCAGTATGCAGGATGCTTAATCAAGGTAGAACAGTACTGAAGCTAACGAGCCACAAAAATAAAGGGAAAGACCAAGCTGAGTGACGAGAACATGGAGTGGAGTGGAGATATCACACAATGACATTGGTGGAAAAATCAAGCGGCCATGTGCACCTCTAGCAAAAGTAGGATCAAAGCACAGGCCTAAAAACTGAGTTACCACAGCACCAGCTACTCACTCCACCAGTGTGTGATATCCTCGGGAAAAGAAATAAAAGAAAAAGGAGCATTTAAATACATTAATTCGATAATTAGAAGGGGTGTCCTAATACTGTTGTCCCTAGAGTGTATCCCCAGTGCTGCTTAGAAACACTGGGAGGAAGATAGGAATACACCTAGACTAGGTGCCGATCCATCGTAAGGCATTGCTAATAAAATAAAAGTATGTATTGTACGATTGTTAGGTGCTGCTCTTTTATTGGGTTTTGTGTGCTGCTTTTTAGAATGAATGTGTTCCCCTACCCCCACCCCCGGTTCCTCTATAAAGAGCGAGGCCTGACACTCAGGATAAACACTCGAATAAAGCCAGTAGTAGTGATGTGTGGAAAAACTACGCCTCGCATTGATTCTTCGACAGACTCGTTAAGGGCTAATTGAATAGAAATACAGAACAGGACACAGAAAAGCGAAATGAATTAAAGCCGCTGAATTAAACCGGCCGGGGTGTCAGGCATCATTCACGGTTTCTAGGCTCCGGAGGGACCTGGGTTCGATCCCCACCTCTGGTTATTCCATGTCACATGGGTTCCTTTTTGGGGACTCTAAGAAGCCAGTAGGTGGACTGGCTGCTCTCACCAGGTGGCAGAATAAATGCGCATGACGTGCACCAAAGGTCCAGAAAGGACGTCAGGGATCCAACAGAGATACAGAGAGCCTCAGCATGCACCGAGGACCACACTGTTTCCACTGTATTCTTCCACTAGTCATGCCTATGCCTCCTCCGGACAAGAGGAGTAGCTGGTGCAGCACCAAGTAGGTTAAAACCCCATACGGACTTCCTTACCTCAGGCACAGTAGTGTCAGTTTAGTGTCTGACCAGGTCTGTGGCACCACTGGGTGCTGCACATCACCAGGGTCCCTGTCTGTGTATTACGTCAAGGTACTCTCACCTCTCTAAACACAGAAGGTGGATCGAGTGAGTGTGCGATGCCTTCTGTCTCACCTGGGGTTGTTGAAGGTGTTGGGGCAGTAGGTGGAGTGTGGGGTTTTCCACGCCAGGTTCCCCTTCACTGGACTGCTGCTGTAGTTACGACAGCCCACACACTTACATGTAGAGGAGCACATGATCTTGGCCTGTCAAACACACAGCAAACACATTTCCAAGTACAATGGGGGGCAAAGATCAGAGCGCAGGAGTACAAATGCTTGACGTTCTCTCATTTCACATCATGATTTTTATTATAAATAAAAAAATCAGCACAAGATGAATACTCAAATAAGAAAAACAGAAACCCCAGTTCCAAATTTGGGTTGGGTCATTTTGTAAAATGCAACAGAAATAAAAAAACATATTTAAAACATGTATATACTCATATCACCATGTAAATAATCTATATCTGTATAACTACACTGACAATAAAGTCTATCTTACCTTAAAGCCTTTATTATAAATATGGCCAATTGTGTTTGTGTGGACGCCCAACAAGTCTTGAGATTCGAGGTGGAGAGTTCTATCTACAGTAAGTAGTGGCTGTGTGTGGTGTTTGTGAAGAACATGTTAAACCACATGAATAAGTGATAGTGTTATCAGTGGTAGTTCAGTGGTTAAGATACTGGACTAGTAATATGAAGGTTGCTGGTTAATGGGACAGTGGGAGACTAGTGGGTAGAGCTTTGGGCTATCAACTGAAAGGTTGAAAGTTCAAATCCAGGCTCTGCTGTGCAGCCACTGTTGGGTCCTTGAGCGAGGCCCTTAACCCTGTCTGCTCCAGGAGCGACGTACGATGGCTGACCCTACGCTCTGACCCCGGCTTCCAGACAAGCTGGGATACGTGAAGAAAGAATTTCATTGTACTGAATATGTGTGTATGTATATAAGACAAATAAAGGCGTTCTACTCTATTCTATTTAAGACCCACAACAGCCAAGTTGCCACTGTTGGACCCTTGAGCATGGGTCCAATGTCCTTATAAATAGATAAATAAATAACATCTATTAAGGGCACTATAAGCTGGTACGGTTGTATTTTTAGATTAATGTTGTTAACCTCGTAACACTCGCAGTAGTTCTTCAAGCAGCCGGAGCGTTTACAGTTGCAGCCTTTCATGTGACGTCCCTTTAGGTCCCCCGAGGTCCTGTTGTCGATTTTGGGACGAAATGCCTCCTTATTTCTGTTCAGACAGGCCTAACAGCACAGAGTCCTCCAGTTTAGTCAAACACACGTGTATATTATTAATCCTGAAATAGATACAGTGCTGTGAAAAAGTATTCGCCCCCTCTCCCGATTCCCTTTACTTTGGCTCATTTGTCAAATTTTAACGTTCTAGTAAATGAAACCATCATTTAAGTGCATTTTGTGTATTTAGAAGTGTGACAAACATGCAAAAATTGAAGAAACTGGGACCAGCGTTGGAATAAACTGGAACATCAGCCATACAAATGGCCACAAATTCCAATAATTAATTCTACAACAGTTAACAGACCAAGCAACCTTGTTCCATTACAGTTCCAACACTTGTGTGCCCATTCTATGGTGGACAGGAGTTGCATGGGCACTTTGACTGGCACTGATGGTTAGATGCACTGTGTGTTGTGACACATTCACCTCATCACCAGGATTAAAATCATCTGCAATCTGATTCTTATCCACCCAACAACCTGTTCCCCTCCCTCACCACGGCTGCCCAGAATGACTTGGTTAACAGATCCCTCACATTGAATAGATCCCTCACCCTCACATGCACCACTGGTACTAAACAGACATCGGTATGCAAACTGTTTGCATGTTTTGGTGTTTTGAATAGCAGTGTGCTAGTGGTTATGTAAATTCTTACCCTAATGGCTCTGTACCGCTCGGCCTGGTGCTTTGTGTTGTTATAGCAGTTGATGCAGTTGCAGTTGCTGCAGACGTCTCCGTTTGCAAAGCAGTCACAATAGCTGGGGAGACGTTTACTTGTTTACACAATCGTACTATGTTATCGCACTGATTCTGGCTTAATAAGGGATGGATTATTAATCTGTAGCTCAATAAGAGTGGGACTTACAGTTTTAGACACTGGGACTTTGTGCAGTTGCAGGGCTTTTTGGATTTTTCCCAGCTGACACTGAATAAACATTAAACATTTGTATTACTTCAGTAATTAACATAGCAAATGAGGTACAATTAAATACATGTAAATAATGTAAATGCCTGTACCCGACACTGCCGTTGTGTTGCCCCTCTGTCCCCATCGTCAGTGTATCAGGACGCACAGGGCAAAGTGTTGGATGAAACTGCAGCAGAATGTAAAAAACACAGGAGACAATAATACATTACACATGTGTGTGTGTGTGTGTGTGTGTAAGTGTGTGCGTGTTTGTGTGTGAAGATAAGTGTAGATAAGAGATGACGATGTGTAAATGACCTGTGAGGGGAACTGTGCTGCTACAGAGTTGAAGGTGTAGCCTGGAGGAGGAAGAACAGAGGTGGAGAAAAATATTTAGAGTTTATTTAGACAGGAAAGCTTCAGGGATCAGATCACTCCTCAGGCTTTATTCATGGCTTGTCCCACCTCAGACCAATGTGGGTGGGTACTCAACACAGCTGCCTGTTACACCCCTTGCAAGCCAGTCGCCTGGTCATAAAGATCTGATCCTGATCAAAGTCCCTAAGGTCTTTACGCTGATCAGATCGGCTGCATTCAACACATCAACTACGAGGAACCTTTATCAGCCCAGCATTTAATAGATCCCTCACCCTCACACACACCATCAGATCAACATCTAACAGATCCCTCACACACACCATCAGATCAACATCTAATAGATCCCTCACCCTCACACGCACCATCAGATCAACATCTAATAGATCCCTCACACACACCATCAGCCCAGCATTTAATAGATCCCTCACCCTCACACACACCATCAGATCAACATCTAATAGATCCCTCACACACACCATCAGATCAACATCTAATAGATCCCTCACCCTCACACACACCATCAGATCAACATCTAATAGATCCCTCACCCTCACACACACCATCAGATCCACATCTAATAGATCCCTCACCCTCACACGCACCATCAGATCAACATCTAATAGATCCCTCACCCTCACACACACCATCAGATCAACATCTAATAGATCCCTCACACGCACCATCAGATCCACATCTAATAGATCCCTCACCCTCACACACACCATCAGATCCACATCTAATAGATCCCTCACCCTCACACACACCATCAGATCAACATCTAATAGATCCCTCACCCTCACACACACCATCAGATCAACATCTAATAGATCCCTTACCCTCACACGCACCATCAGATCCACATCTAATAGATCCCTCACCCTCACACACACCATCAGATCAACATCTAATAGATCCCTCACCCTCACACACACCATCAGATCAACATCTAATAGATCCCTCACCCTCACACGCACCATCAGATCAATATCTAATAGATCCCTCACCCTCACCATCAGATCAACATCTAATAGATCCCTCACCCTCACACGCACCATCAGATCAACATCTAATAGATCCCTCACCCTCACCATCAGATCAACATCTAATAGATCCCTCACCCTCACACGCACCATCAGATCCACATCTAATAGATCCCTCACCCTCACACGCACCATCAGATCCACATCTAATAGATCCCTCACCTTCACACGCACCATCAGATCCACATCTAATAGATCCCTCACCCTCACACACACCATCAGATCAACATCTAACAGATCCCTCACCCTCACACACACCATCAGATCCACATCTAATAGATCCCTCACCCTCACACGCACCATCAGATCAACATCTAATAGATCACTCACCCTCACACACACCATCAGATCAACATCTAACAGATCCCTCACCCTCACACACACCATCAGATCCACATCTAACAGATCCCTCACCCTCACACACACCATCAGATCCACATCTAATAGATCCCTCACCCTCACACGCACCATCAGATCCACATCTAATAGATCCCTCACCCTCACACACACCATCAGATCAACATCTAATAGATCCCTCACCCTCACACGCACCATCAGATCAACATCTAATAGATCCCTCACCCTCACACGCACCATCAGATCAACATCTAATAGATCCCTCACCCTCACACGCACCATCAGATCAACATCTAATAGATCCCTCACCCTCACACGCACCATCAGATCAACATCTAATAGATCCCTCACCCTCACACGCACCATCAGATCCACATCTAATAGATCCCTCACCCTCACACGCACCATCAGATCCACATCTAATAGATCCCTCACCCTCACACACACCATCAGATCCACATCTAATAGATCACTCACCCTCACACACGCACCATCAGATCAACATCTAATAGATCCCTCACCCTCACACACGCACCATCAGATCCACATCTAATAGATCCCTCACCCTCACACACACCATCAGATCAACATCTAATAGATCCCTCACCCTCACACGCACCATCAGATCAACATCTAATAGATCCCTCACCCTCACACACACCATCAGATCCACATCTAAGAGATCCCTCACCCTCACCATCAGATCAACATCTAACAGATCACTCACCCTCACACACACCATCAGATCAACATCTAACAGATCCCTCACCCTCACACGCACCATCAGATCAACATCTAACAGATCCCTCACCCTCACACGCACCATCAGATCCACATCTAATAGATCCCTCACCCTCACACACACCATCAGATCAACATCTAAGAGATCCCTCACCCTCACCATCAGATCAACATCTAACAGATCACTCACCCTCACACACACCATCAGATCAACATCTAACAGATCCCTCACCCTCACACACCATCAGATCAACATCTAACAGATCACTCACCCTCACACGCACCATCAGATCAACATCTAACAGATCCCTCACCCTCACCATCAGATCAACATCTAAGAGATCCCTCACCCTCACACACACCATCAGATCAACATCTAAGAGATCCCTCACCCTCACACGCACCATCAGATCCACATCTAATAGATCCCTCACCCTCACACACACCATCAGATCCACATCTAAGAGATCCCTCACCCTCACCATCAGATCAACATCTAACAGATCACTCACCCTCACACACACCATCAGATCAACATCTAACAGATCCCTCACCCTCACACGCACCATCAGATCCACATCTAATAGATCCCTCACCCTCACACACACCATCAGATCAACATCTAAGAGATCCCTCACCCTCACCATCAGATCAACATCTAACAGATCACTCACCCTCACACACACCATCAGATCAACATCTAACAGATCCCTCACCCTCACACACCATCAGATCAACATCTAACAGATCACTCACCCTCACACGCACCATCAGATCAACATCTAACAGATCCCTCACCCTCACCATCAGATCAACATCTAAGAGATCCCTCACCCTCACACACACCATCAGATCAACATCTAAGAGATCCCTCACCCTCACACGCACCATCAGATCCACATCTAATAGATCCCTCACCCTCACACACACCATCAGATCAACATCTAAGAGATCCCTCACCCTCACCATCAGATCAACATCTAAGAGATCCCTCACCCTCACACGCACCATCAGATCCACATCTAATAGATCCCTCACCCTCACACACACCATCAGATCAACATCTAAGAGATCCCTCACCCTCACCATCAGATCAACATCTAACAGATCCCTCACCCTCACACGCACCATCAGATCCACATCTAATAGATCCCTCACCCTCACACACACCATCAGATCAACATCTAAGAGATCCCTCACCCTCACCATCAGATCAACATCTAACAGATCACTCACCCTCACACACACCATCAGATCAACATCTAACAGATCCCTCACCCTCACACACCATCAGATCAACATCTAACAGATCACTCACCCTCACACGCACCATCAGATCAACATCTAACAGATCCCTCACCCTCACCATCAGATCAACATCTAAGAGATCCCTCACCCTCACACGCACCATCAGATCAACATCTAACAGATCCCTCACCCTCACCATCAGATCAACATCTAACAGATCCCTCACCCTCACCATCAGATCAACATCTAAGAGATCCCTCACCCTCACACGCACCATCAGATCAACATCTAACAGATCCCTCACCCTCACCATCAGATCAACATCTAAGAGATCACTCACCCTCACACGCACCATCAGATCAACATCTAATAGATCCCTCACCCTCACACACACCATCAGATCAACATCTAATAGATCACTCACCCTCACACGCACCATCAGATCAACATCTAACAGATCCAGGACCAGTGATAACAAAGAGGCACCACCATGCAGATTTTGGAGTAGTGGTGCTAATGTTTTGGCTCATGGGGGTAAGTATAATGCTAAATTACCTGTTTCCTGTGTAGCACAATGTTTAGCAGACTGTGTGCAATCTGATGTGTACATCACAGGCTGGATGATCGGACCGTCAACATCACACACAACCTGCACAAAACATACACACTCAGGGAGTGATTTCAGGGAGATCGGCCCCAACACGACACAGAAATATGAAACCATGTGCATTTCTGACACCTATTGTTTAAATGTAAAGAATAAAGTGTTTTCTGGAAGTACCTGGCATACGTTTGAAGTTTGGATGGTGGTTTTCTCTCCTCCGTGGCTGTCTGGTGGCAATAAAACCCTCAAGGTATAGTCAGACTAAAACAGAACATGAACATTTGTGTACTGTGTCGATGGTGCATGTTTATAAATGATTCAAGACCACCCCGAATTATATCAAATCAAAACACATTACAGACCACTTCCTTTTTAAACATTTTATTAGCTGGGACACAACGAGCTGCAACAGAATCCTGAGCTGCTCTTAGAGGCTGCACGAATGCACTGATATATACAGTATGGTATAGCAATGATTAGCCTAAAGTTCATTAATTTGGCCTGAAATTAAGAACCCCTGTTATAAACTACAGTTGTTCTGCTTCAGAATTCGATTAACAGCTTAGTAATATGAAGCTCATGTATAAATGTAAAGCACTGAACCCTAGGTAGATACGAAATAAAGTGGGAAAGCACAGTGGCACAGTGGGTAGCGCAGTCGCTTCACAGCAAGAAGGACCGGGGTTCGATTCCCTGGCCGGTTTCCTTCCACAAGTCCAAAGACATGCAGTCAGGTCAATTTGAGCTACTACAAATTGCTCTAAGTGTGAGTGTGGGAGTGTGTGTGCTCTGTGATGGTAAAATAAGGTAGATACAATATAAAGTGGGGGGGGTTTATTTCCCGGCAAGGTGGCTAGGGTCATTTCTCTGTGGAGTTTGCATGTTCTCCCTGTGTCGGCGTGGGTTTTACCGGGTGCTCTGGTTTTCTCCCATAAGTCAAAAGGCCAATTGAAGCTACTAGAAACTGCTCTGCGACCCTGACCAGGATAAAGCGGTAGTAAAGCAGACACTGAATGAATGAAGTACACAGTCTTCC
Organism: Trichomycterus rosablanca; assembly: GCF_030014385.1. Taxonomy (NCBI): domain Eukaryota; kingdom Metazoa; phylum Chordata; class Actinopteri; order Siluriformes; family Trichomycteridae; genus Trichomycterus; species Trichomycterus rosablanca. The sequence continues at coordinate 637,311 of NC_085995.1, forward strand.
AGCACAAGTATCCGAGCAGTGAGAGCTTACACTCTGTCCTAAATCTACCTGATCACACGGTCTGATCTGTGCAGTGGACTCGTCTCTGATCTGCTTATCTTCAGCTCTGTCTGAGCTCATGCTGGCCACCGCATCACAAACCTCTGCCTGCACAACACACACATAAAGATTATGCACAGCATACGTTTATGAAATACACACATACGTCATTAGGATATACACTCACCAAGCACTTTAGTAGGTAAACCTATATGGTATGAACATTTATTGATCATTGTAGAAGCTACACCAACCATCTGGGGATATAATTACTAACTGTAGCCCCCTGTACCCTCGTATCTCATTTATTAACAATAGACTCTCACTAAGCAGATGATGTTTGGGTGTTGGATAGTAGTAGTGTGTGTCGAATTGTGTCTGTAGGAGGTGCAACACTGTTGTTGTGAGTTAGCGCCTCTAGTCTTTTACCAGTGCACACTTTCTGATCACACAATTGAATGGAGCGCCATTCTCTTCCCGGCATCATACTAATGTGTCTAAGAAATCCTACCAACCCTGCTACACCTGCACTCACAACACAAACACTCATTACATTGTGTACAGGGGGGTGACAACGTGTACTAAGCAACAGCTTGGCTGGTCAGTAGCTGTATAACTACACGGTTTATCTGTACGGTCGGTGGAGCTAACGATATAATCACGTACACTAGGCAGTTGTAGCCTAGTGGTTAAAGTACTGGATCAGTAACCAGGTTGTCGGTTCAAGCCCCACCACTGCCAGGTTGCCACTGTTGGGCCCTTGAGCAAGGCCCTTAACCCCTCAATTGCTTAGACAATATACTGTCACAACTGTAAAACGAAAATGTGATTGTACAGAACAGAATAGACACCAAACATACAGTTTTTTTTAGGTTGGGGACATGGTGTATATTGTTTACATTGATTTTAAAAATGTACATCTTCATGTTCTGGCAGCATTGTGACTGTCATGCCATGAAAACATAAATAATCAAACGTCTGGAGTTCACCGTTTTCTGTGTACTTACAGAAGATATTTCATACTCGGGTCCCCAAGTGAGTGATGCATTTTTAATGATAATCTGAGGATCTGGATACTCATACGAGCTCGACTGAGGATAAGAGCAGTCCGAGTACGGCACAGAAGAGACCTGAGACATTAAGTGTGTAGGGTCACATGGAGGTGGGCAGCAAAACCTGTACGAAGCCAAATCCTCCATACTGGGAGCTGGTGCTTCCTCCTGACATTTCATCTGAGAACTAGAGTGCATAACATCACTGTAGTTGTTTGGTATTTCAATGCGGAAGTGAGGGGAATAGAACTGAACCATCGATCCTCTGGTTATATCTCCTTGGTAGGTGCACTCTGGTCCAGTAAACTCGTTCATCCTGCTTCAGACCGCTGGAGGAAATCTAAACAGGTACAGCAGGACACATGATGGGCATTATTATTCATTAATAATACAATTTTATATCAACTAGAATTCTAACATGGTTTACTGAACCAAACCCAAAACCAAACCCCAGGTCATTTCGCTACGAGGGAACCAGTTTGACGAAGGGTTACGCTACGCCCTGTGTGTATCCTCCACCACTCCACACTTTTGCAGCAAACCCATCCGACATTCCCTACCACAGACACAGCCAGGCGAGAAGCGCAGCTGAAATTCGAACTCAGGTGTGTTGGTGCATGGTGGACAGTGGTTATGGGGATGCCAAGCCCAATTCTACATGGAAATGAGGAGATGTACACAAACAAGTTGCTCAAAAAGTTAAAGCCATGTTGCCCTGATAGCACAAGTTTCTTCTAATTTCGAAAAAGACATGAGCTCATGCAGACATACAGTGTATCACAAAAGTGAGTACACCCCTCACATTTCTGCAGATATTTAAGTATATCTTTTCATGGGACAACACTGACAAAATGACACTTTGACACAATGAAAAGTAGTCTGTGTGCAGCTTATATAACAGTCTAAATTTATTCTTCCCTCAAAATAACTCAATATACAGCCATTAATGTCTAAACCACCGGCAACAAAAGTGAGTACACCCCTAAGAGACTACACCCCTAAATGTCCAAATTGAGCACTGCTTGTCATTTTCCCTCCAAAATGTCATGTGATTTGTTAGTGTTACTAGGTCTCAGGTGTGCATAGGGAGCAGGTGTGTTCAATTTAGTAGTACAGCTCTCACACTCTCTCATACTGGTCACTGAAAGTTCCAACATGGCACCTCATGGCAAAGAACTCTCTGAGGATCTTAAAAGACGAATTGTTGCGCTACATGAAGATGGCCAAGGCTACAAGAAGATTGCCAACACCCTAAAACTGAGCTGCAGCACAGTGGCCAAGATCATCCAGCGTTTTAAAAGAGCAGGGTCCACTCAGAACAGACCTCGCGTTGGTCGTTCAAAGAAGCTGAGTGCACGTGCTCAGCATCACATCCAACTGCTGTCTTTGAAAGATAGGCGCAGGAGTGCTGTCAGCATTGCTGCAGAGATTGAAAAGGTGGGGGGTCAGCCTGTCAGTGCTCAGACCATACGCCGCACACTACATCAGATTGGTCTGCATGGCTGTCACCCCAGAAGGAAGCCTCTTCTGAAGTCTCTACACAAGAAAGCCTGCAAACAGTTTGCTGAAGACATGTCAACAAAGGACATGGATTACTGGAACCATGTCCTATGGTCTGATGAGACCAAGATTAATTTGTTTGGTTCAGATGGTCTCAAGCATGTGTGGCGGCAATCAGGTGAGGAGTACAAAGATAAGTGTGTCATGCCTACAGTCAAGCATGGTGGTGGGAATGCCATGGTCTGGGGCTGCATGAGTGCAGCAGGTGTTGGGGAGTTACATTTCATTGAGGGACACATGAACTCCAATATGTACTGTGAAATACTGAAGCAGAGCATGATCCCCTCCCTCCGGAAACTGGGTCGCAGGGCAGTGTTCCAGCATGATAATGACCCCAAACACACCTCTAAGACGACCACTGCTTTATTGAAGAGGCTGAGGGTAAAGGTGATGGACTGGCCAAGCATGTCTCCAGACCTAAACCCAATAGAACATCTTTGGGGCATCCTCAAGCGGAAGGTGGAAGAGCGCAAAGTCTCGAATATCCGCCAGCTCCGTGATGTCGTCATGGAGGAGTGGAAAAGCATTCCAGTGGCAACCTGTGAAGCTCTGGTAAACTCCATGCCCAGGAGAGTTAAGGCAGTTCTGGGAAATAATGGTGGCCACACAAAATATTGACACTTCAGGAACTTTCACTAAGGGGTGTACTCACTTTTGTTGCCGGTGGTTTAGACATTAATGGCTGTATATTGAGTTATTTTGAGGGAAGAATAAATTTACACTGTTATATAAGCTGCACACAGACTACTTTTCATTGTGTCAAAGTGTCATTTTGTCAGTGTTGTCCCATGAAAAGATATACTTAAATATCTGCAGAAATGTGAGGGGTGTACTCACTTTTGTGATACACTGTATACTGACTGAAATGAAATAATAATAATAATAATAATAATAATAATTTTAAACATTCGACAGTAAGATTTTAAGTGCAATAAATGTGCAAAAAAAACTTGGGGGTGAACTGACAAAACCTGTTTATTTAAATATTTCATCCTTTATGACTTATTAATAACTGGATAAAAGATAAATTATATTGCTAATGTAATCAAAACTATGATTGATAAAATAATCCATTCTGGTATTATAATTATTTTTTACTATAAACAGTTACTTTATCAAGGGCCGCCCACCCATATTCCGACACGTCCCGCCCCTGCTCTAAAAGAGACAGCTCAATTATCCAATCGGTGAACAGTTCCCAAACTTTCAGCCAATCGTAGCACGAGTGCAGGTCCACGGAAAACGGGCAGGACTTGAACGAAGCCGCTTACCTCAGATCGTGTCTTGATCAGCTGTTAGCTTAACTGGCTAACAGGTCGAACTAACGGTTTATTTTTTAAACTCGTCATTCAGTCATTAACACTAACACAATCGTGACTTTTACATTTTTATGAAGAAAAACGTGTTTAAATATCTTATGATGATAATTTAGTTTTACAAAAGTGTTTTATTATTTTATATTTTACCTTTGCAAAAGTCAGTCAGATGAAGAAATCCGTTAATAAATTAACAAGCTTTTTATTGGCTGTATACCAAATGGCAACATTATTTATTTTAAAGTGCACTAGAAAGGACGGAATGAATCGTTGGCTTACACAGCATTTAGGCTACATATATAGGGACTGTGGATTAATTTCGAATTTGACCTTTTTGTCGCTACAGGACAGGTAAATGTTTCAATTAAAAACAAAACAAAACTTTAATGAATGTATTAACTTTTACACCAAATTAGGATTTTGTATTTGAGTGTTTTACAGAATTTTATTTATTTTTTATTAAAAGTAGTTATTGTCACGTGACGTTATTGGACCCTTAATAAAGTTGTAGTGTCCCAAAAAACATATTATTAAACTTAAAGTACTTTAAATAGCATAAAATACTAAGTTAAAATACTATCTAGTAAAATGTGTCCATCTTTTTACTGAACATACACACAGTACTTGTAAAATATTTATTGATTCAATAACTATAGTAGTTAGACAGATAGACAGACAGACAGACAGACAGACAGACAGAGCTTTATTAATCCCGGGGGATTTGTATCATTACAGCAGAAGGAACATTGAAATTTACACATCACAAACATATATTATTATGAACTATAGGAAGGGGGGGGGGGGGGGGGGGGGGGGGTTAAAGTAAAGCAAACAATTAAAAGAAAACACATTAAGTAAGGGATCTACAGGGGGTTTGCTATATACAAGTAAACATAATGATATAATATGTGTTATAATAATATAATAACACAATAATAATAACTACAAAGAAAAGCTAGAAACATTCATACAACCGAAATGGAACGTTTGGGGAACATTCTCAGAACGTAATTTTGTTAGCTGGGCATGAACTCCATAGTAACATGAGAGTTGACAGTTGTACTCATGGTGAAACTGTAAAGGTGACAGTACCTTTTTTTTTCCTGGGGGAGCTAACAAAGCATGGACAGATGGACTACAGTCAGTAATTGTAGAACTACAAAGTGTTTCTATATGGTAAGTGGAGCTGATAACATGGACAGTGAGTGTAGGTATATATATATATATATATATATATATATATATATATATATATATATATATATATATATATATATATATAAATCATATTTAATATAAAGATGAACGCAGTTGTCCATGTTTGCAACAACTATCACTAGGCGGTGGCGGTAAAGCGCCTGCATGTTATTTCTCCAACGAAGAAGAACATTAAAGCTTCCATGTACACACATAAACAGAAGAACTGCAGTTTTTCTCAACTGGATAGGTGAAAATGTAGATTAAAATGTGTATATATATAAACTTTACGGTCACATATGTGATAGAATTAATCTGTAACTTGTGTGGATTTGAGGAGCTTTAACTCCGATCTGCTGTAAAACAGGGTAAGTTTATCTGGAGATTGAAGCTTTGCAAACAGCGGCTGAATCACAAATGAATTGATCCTCCCTATAAGAAGCGCACTACATAGTGTACGATGTAATAGAGTCTGCACCCTAACTAGTGCACCTCGTATAGAATGTGGAGTGGTTTGCTACTCAGTTGTGATAAAACGTTTCAGGCTGGTGAGCTCGATTTGTTCTGGTTTGGATTGTGTGTAGCTGATCTTTAAGCAATAATGATTTTGGACTGGTCTGTGTGTTTGTCCTGCTGCCTCCCAGTTTGACCAACTTGATTAACTAGATTAGTATGTAAGCTTATGGACAGGTGTCTGTATACTTTTGGTCACACAGTGAATACAAAGCTGCACGTTTATTTTATAGATTTTGTTTTGAAATCTCATATTCTGGGATCATTTCTTTAGATCTTTGTCATGGAATTAGAGGAGGAGAGATCTTCTGCTGCTGCTCACTCACAGGTAAGAATTAAGCAGATCTTTTTGCTTAGTTCTGTAACCGATAAATCGAGTTTTGGGTGACAAATGATCAACCAGCCAAGTTCTCAAGTCTAACAAAATTTATTTAGAAAAGGGTTTGGTTCTCCTCAGGCCTCACCAGCTGGTATCTGTACTTCTGCTTTCAGAGAATAATCAATGCAAGTCAGAGAGACACAGACCCCGAGCGCAGGGTTCAACGTGCTTTTATAATTTTGCCCACACCTTCTGAGTTCTTTGTTCTCATGGTCTGTTCAAACCAGTCCTAATTAATTCTTTCAGATGTTGCTTTCTCAGCGCCATTGACCTTGTCCGAGGCACCGAACCGGCCTTATCGGTATAAGGTATTTAGGGAGTTCTTCTATGGAGCTGTGTGCTACCAATCATCTGTTCACTCCCTTCCTGTAGCTATTCACACCGACCTTGCACCAACTTAATTGGAACTCACTGTTTTACTTTGCTACATCCTTCACTTTGCTAATTGGTGGGGTGTCCAATTTCAATTATTCTAACAATCCCCCTTAGAACATTGCATTCTTCTCCCAAAGCAGAAGTCAGATCTCAAACTTACACAATTAAAAGCATGCGTGGACCCTCAGATACCCGATAGAGCAGAGTTTAACGTCCTTTAGAGACGGGAAACACCTATATGTGATAATCATATGTAATCAAACTAAAATACTCTAAATCCCTATTATGTCATTATGATGTCATCAAATTGATTATACATAACCACTCAAAATAAAATGAAATACAAAGGTGTTCCATGTTTTTGATGATGATATCTTTTTATTAACAGGGAGTCTGGTTCAGTATGAGAAACCACAGCCTCATTCAGCAATGACCTCCCCCTTAGATCACTTCTTACTTTGTGCCTTCCCCAAGGGCACAGTCTCCCTGACGGCAAGGTGAGACAAAGCAGTCGTTCTGGCAATCTTCCCAGAAACTGCTTTAAGCTATCGCATTCCCCAGACCAACCTTCCTCCCTGAACCATCATCAAACATACAGAACCTACTGTATACGGAGATATATTTGTAACCTGTGCTAAAAGCAAGTGTACCTATGTGTGTGTTGTATTTACCCATTACTTTATTCATTTGCTATCAAGTGTTCCTCTAAATATTTGTGTATTGTTGTAATGCAAGCTAAATAGAAAAGACATAGTAAATTCAAAAGACAATCTTCTATTCTTGCTTCGTATCTTCTGGATGTCATCCAACCTCAAGGTGTTCCTGTGAATAAATCACACACTTCCCAAAGCAAAGAAATCAACATACTCATCCTTATTTTGATCACCCAGGTCCTCATGAGCGTCAGGGTTAAGCCCTGTCGACATGAGCAGTACTGTCTCATCTGTTGTAACAGGAGAGGTCCCCTTTTGGATCACAGTGCTGATAAATTTTACTATCAGAGCTCTGATGCAAGGCACAAAACAACATCCGCACACTACCACCATGGCCAAACTTACACACACAGCCATGGCCAATTGCATGATCAGACCTTTCCAAGACCCAAACACTCTTTCTAGCCATTTAGCAAAGGGATTGTCTACACCTGAATTTTCTTTCCATTCTCTGGACAAGGCTTTCAAACCTTCAAGGGCTCTAGAGACAGTACCGTCTGGGGCTGTATTGTTGGGGATGAAAGTACAACAGGTTGCTCCAACCATGTGACAGACACCTCCTTTATCTGCCAATAACATATCTAGGGCCATTCTATTCTGGATAGTCATTAGTGAGGTTTTATCCAATTGGTCCCTAAGTCCCTCTACTGCCTGAACAGTAAAGTTCACAAATCGTTGCTGGTTGTAATAGAGATAGTTAATCCAATCCACATTTTTATTAATAGTTGACCACCAGAACAGGATACTTTCAAAACCAGCTGCGACTTGATCTCTGGCTTTGAACTCATCAGGAACTCCTCTGGGAACGCCGATCCCATCTATCCATACAGTTTTATCAAACGATCCTCCAGGTTTTACTTCTCTGGTCTGTCTGTGACTTCTCATAACACCAGCTGGATCCTCCACTCCGTCATGTCTGAAGATCCTGAAAGGCATTATTAAAGAAACAAGAGCACATTCTCCTGTCCACACACCGGACAGTCTCCTTCTTACTTTCAAATCACCACATAGCCACAGCAAATCAGCTCTGTTTGTCGTTTGATCGTAAAAGGTAGTATTTTTGAGACTGATGTTTTCAGTCTTGCTGCACCACCCTTTGGGGAACTGCCCTCTATTGATTCGCCCAGATACAGTGGAGTGGAAACATGTATAATTACCCTTGTATGCTACAATGTTCGCAGGTAATTGTTGGTTAGAAATGGGAAACCCTTTTTCCAATTCTTGGCAGTTTTCAGTTTTCTCCTGACATGGGATGTGTAGCTAATTTGGGATTAGCTGCAGCACAGACAAAACAATTGTTAACCCCCAAACCCTCTGATGTGTATCTTACCCATTCCAGCCACATGTTTTTGTCGGTAAATCCTGTTTCAACGGCCAGCTCTGAAACACTCATGGAAACACTCTACTCTTACCCTTTCTCCACATGCAGACGGCTTTCGACAGTAGATAACTAGGCCGATATTGATATTTATAGCGCGGGTTAGTGTGAGTGAATACAGAGTTCCAAGAGTCACAATATATTTCTGACGTGCCCCACCTGAGCGCATACCTAGGAGTCCAACTATCACATCCATACACATCATGTCCTCTCCAGTCCAGATTTTTCCTGTTTTTTCCCATAACTGTACGTATGTCAAACAGGATCGTGGTTGACTCATTGTAATTTATCTCTACTGTTACACCTGGCTGAAATGGTGCTGCAACTGCCCTTTTTTGTCTTTTTAGCCCTGTCTGTGTGTCATTTGCATTAGTAAAATTCTGAATTCTGTCTTTCCCTTCCTTGTCCTCTCCTCTAATAACCTCTAACCACCCATCATCAAACTGTTTCTTTCTTATTTCTTCCCCCTTTCCACAAAGAATCAATACGAAACCCACAAATGTTATGGATAGAAAAGACTTTGGATTGAAAGACTGGCACACACTGCACTCACTCACATGTTGTTTGATCATATCCCTAAGGTAAGGGTGCCACCATTTAGACCCAATTAAGTCAGTCATTACTGGTATGCCTATGTGTGTGGGTCCATGTGCTTCTCTCAATAGCAGTCCTAGAAGTGCCGAAGTGGCTACTGGTTTCCCTTCTGGATTTCTCCAAATCCCTTCACTCTCTTTTGCTCCTCTCTCTATCCATACTGATTTTTCATAGGGACTATCTTTCCCTGGAATCTCTTTCAAGCTTTCCTCTGTTAGTTCTGGCTCTTGTTCTGTCCCTAGCACAAGACATTGAGTTAGTTTGTACCCTCCTACTGTCTTGGCTGCCTGATCTGCTGCATCATTTCCCTGTGATATCAGATCACCTTCCTTAGAGTGGCCTTTGCACTTTATGATGGCTACTTGTGCTGGGAGCTTCAAGCTTTCCATCAAGTTGTGAATTTGTTTGCTGTGTTTGATAGGGGTGCATTGCGCCGTCACCAAACCTCTTCTCAGCCATTGTGGTCCATCAACATGGACAGCTGAGTGGGCATAGGCAGAGTCAGTGTTGATGTTAACTGTTTGTCCTACAGCAAAGTCCAAAGCCTTGGTCAATGCTGTTATTTCTGCTAATTGAGCTGAAGCTGGTTGTGGGACTATTCCTGAGTCCACCACAACAAACTTATCCGGTGTGTGCATGACTACTGCAAAAGAGGCAATCAGTCCTTTCTCTGCTTTATAACAACACCCATTACAGAAAAGTGTTAAGTCAGGCAGTTCTAGAGGCTCGTCTCTGAGGTCTTCCCTACTTTTCAGAAGTTTCTGGGTAATTGCCTCACAGCAATGAGGTTCTGAGTGTTGGTCCTGTGTCAGTCCTTCAGTCATGTTCACGATTCCTCCTGAAGTGTAAGTGATGTGTGGCTGAGTCAAAATGCTGTCAATCCTGTCTTTTCTCGTTCTAGACAGGGTGAAGGTCGCTGACGTCAAAAAAGCGACTACTCCATGTGTCGTGTTGACCGTCAGGGGGTGACACATCACCAAGTGAGCAGTTTTTGTAATGGCAGTTGCCAATGCTGCCAAGTACCTTGTACATCCTGGTTGTCCACAGACTACTGGGTCCAATTTTGAGCTGTGATACAAAAGTACTGCTCTCTCACTCCCCCTTTTCTGAAATAGAACTGCATTCACAATGCACTCTCTTTCAGAAACATCCAAGTGAAATGGTTTTGAGTAGTCTGGCGTCTGAAGCTCACTAGCCAGTGACAATTGTTGTTTTAAGGCAATGAATGCAGCATGTAGGTCAGGTGTCCAGGTGATTTTTGCAGACACATTTTTCTGGCCTAATCTGGTAACTTCAGCTCTCAATGGGTCAACAATACCAGAATAATTAGGAATGTAATTCCTTGAGTAGCCCGTGAGACCAAGAAAGGACAGAAGGTGACTGACTGTGGTCGGCTGAGGGTGATGTAAAATGGTGTTTCTAGTGTCTGCGGTCATGGAATGTCCTTTGACTGAAACCACTAGTCCCAAGAAGGTAACAACAGGTCGGCAAACCTGAAGTTTGGTCTTGTTCGCCTTATAACCTAAATTGGCTAAATGAGTCAAGGTGGAAACTGTGTCACGCAAGCAGACAGTGTCTGAAGTGCAAGCAATCAAAAGGTCATCCACGTACTGGATCAAGACTGTGTGCTTGTGTAAGATCTTTGAGTCAATCAGAACAGAAAGGTCAGTAAGCAAACACTGATTAAAGATACCAGGACTGTCTTTGTAACCCTGGGGAAGTCTGGTGTAAGTGTACTTTTGATGCAAGTAAGTGAAAGCAAAAATCGGCTTGACGTCATCAGGAATAGGAATGCTGAAAAAAGCATTAGCCATGTCAATAACTGTGAAGACACAATGGTCAGGTGTCAGGTTTTGTAAGGATCTGTAAGGATCAGGAACAGGAATGTTTTCAGTGACTGTGACGTAATTAATCAGTCTGAGGTCATGCACCATTCTGTACTCCTGTCGTCCTGGTTTCTTAACAGGCAAAATGGGCGTGTTCCAATCGGAGGTTGTGGGCTCAAGGACCCCTACATTCAATAAGTCCTGAATGGTGCTGTGAATGCCAGCCTGGGCTTCAGAGGATATTGTGGTTTGTCAACCACCTGCACGTTAGATTTTAGTTTGATTGGGGCCAGATGGTGTGACACACATCCAACCTCCACCTTACTGACTGTCCATAGCTGAGCTGGAACCTCAGCTAAATGTGCTTCTGTGTCACAGTGGTCTGACAGTTCTCTGCCATGAAATCTAGTTAGCTGTTGGTGTTCAAAAGTAGCCAGGTCAGAGCAGTCACAAAGAATTTTCCAAAAGCGGCTACAGAGCGAGACTAACAAACCAGGGACTTCAGTGTCCCGGTAGTCCTGTGACATGGCTAGACGCATCATAGGCCCCAGTGCTCTGGCCTCCTTTCCAGCAGCCAGTAGCAGTGAGACATGTGGTGCGCAGGAGTCAGGATCAAAATGCCAAAGCAAAGACTGGTCTGAGGACAGCTGCACATGGGCAGCGACACCTTCAGGTCCCAAGATCAGATAGTCAGTGTGCACAGAGGTTTGTTGGCCCTCAGCAAGACTGTACCAGCCATGTTCATACTGGTCATCAGGTTCTCTTGTGTAATACATAGTGCAGTGTGGAGGATCTTTTGGAGGTACCATAGGTGTATTGGCAGTGAGCCAAGGTTTCCATAGCGCAAAGAAGTACAGAATGTTGCCGTGATCAGATGTTGCAACTGGCGCATCCAATTTTGCCCAGTAGATGTCGCACATGTTGGGTAATGTGTCTGGAACAGAAGAAGTCACCAAAATTCTACAAAATGTGTCTGAGTCATCACTTGAATAGACAGTCAGTTTGCCATCCCTATCACAGAAAATGGTACATGAAACAAGACAAAGCAAATCCCTCCCTAACAAATTAACAGGACAATTTGGGGAATGTAAAAAAGAATGATACACAGTCTCAGTTCCTATCCTCACCTGCAAAGGGGTCGTAAATGGTTGCACCATGGGCACACCCGAGAATCCAGTAGTGCTGGCAGTCCTGCCAGACAACTGACTTCCCCAACTTGGATTGGTTAACACAGAAGTTGTGGCTCCCGTGTCAACCAGGAAGTCAACTCGCTCTCCTGCAACTAATAAAGTCAACATTGGTTCATTGGTGCAACCAGGAGAGGAACTGGAAACTGGGCAGCATCATTGGTTACTGGGGTAATTCTGATTCATGGGCCGATACCCTGCTGGTAGTCTAGCCTGAGCGGGGACTGCTGGTAAGGCGTTGGCGGCTGGGGGTGCATAGTATGATGCACGTGGCGCAGGAACAGGTGCCAATTGAGTGTGCTGTGATTGGGCTGGGTGTGGACAATTTCTCCACCAATGTGCTAGGGCCCCACAATTAAAGCAACCCCTTTGGGTGTGTTTATGGTCCCAAGAGGTTCTGAAATTTCTTCCAGACCCTTTTGGACCTCCCCTACCAAAACCTCTGCCCCTGTTAGGGTAGTTTTGCACATTTTGGTAATATGTAGGCGGGGCAGGCACCTCCTGAGCAGGTACCATTATTGGGGCTGATGGCATGGGCTGTGGCAACACAGGTGCATTTTGTACTGGCACCATACTGGGTGTGGCCACTGCCTCCACCAATTGCTTTTTCACCTTACTGGCCTCCAATTTGTCCTTATGTATTTTAGCACGTGCCACTTTATCCTGGTTTTCTGCTTCAGCTAACTTTTTATCATGTTTGGCCATGTAGTGGGTGACATGAGAAGACCACGGGCCCTCATCCATTTGATTAAGTCCCACTACATCATCTAATTTATTCTGCACTGATAACGGTAATGAGGCAATTACAGCTTGTCTGAAAAGTGTTTCAGTGGCTAAGTTAACATCTGGCCTACCACCTGTGTTCTTCTTCCACAGGTCCTTCATACGTTGGATGAATTCAACTGGCTCCTCCCCTGGATTCCTGGTGACACCTGTAAGGGCTTGAAAGTTCACAGCAGTAGGGTGTTGGGTCCTCAACCTTGTCCACACTGCATTTCTAACAGGATTAAATCGGTCAGAATTTGCCATATTTTGCATTCCCAAGGCCCTCTCCAAATCCTCCCAGTTTTCACTATTCCCAATCTTTTCCATTAATGCTCTCATGTCCCCCACGGCCAAAACTTCACCTGCAGTCAACGATTCTAAAGTGCTAATCCAATTACTGGCACCTCTAGCTAGTGGAGGCAACGAATCCACCAGTGCCTGTAAGTCTCTATGAGACCATGGCTCATATTCCCGTGTCCCTAGTCTAGTTCCTAAGGGAAAACCTCTGTGTAACCCAGTGTCCTCTGTGTGTTCCAAAAAATCACCTTCATGTGGTTGTTCCCTAAGCTTATAGGTCTGTGATCTAGTGATTATTGTCCCTGTGTGTGTGTTGGGAGATGCTTGGGGTGACACTGACAGAGAAGCTAGTTTGCGCTCAATCTGCTTGATGTCATGCTTACGCTTTGCTATTGACTCCTGTAACACCTTCTTTTCCCTATTCATCTGAGCTTCCTCATCGTACCTTTGACAGTCTAAGTCATAACCTGTTATAACAATAGAGTCTCTTTCTGTCCCTTCATTACCTGCAGGGTGTCTGCTTTCCTCCAGAGGCCCTATCTCAATCCAGGGGGTACCACAACAATCATTACCCCTACAAGTATGGGTTGGGCTCCTTTCTGGGCTTTTGCTCTGACACCCACATCTTTTAACTTTGCTGGAACCACTAGCTCTAGGTTTAATTACCTGTTCACTGTCTTTTCCAGCTTCCCTATTTTCAAAGACATATTTCACCAACTCCTCCTCTGCCTGTCGCACCCACTCCCGATTCTCAACGCGCAGTCCCTCCATTTCCTCCTTTAACTGTCTCACTGCTGAAATAAGGTCTTTATTCACTTCCTCCTGTAAAGGGCAAGTACCCTCAAGCCAACCTTGCGTTATTTTCAAAGCCACATTTGCCTTATGGGAAACACTTTTCTCATCTGCTGCAGTAAGTACTTGTGTATTGTCAACCATAGTCGGCATCTGTAATGTAGTCAAGTCAGGGTAAACCGGAGCGGTCGGCGCTGCTCTGTGAATCTGTGTCTGTGTGTTAGAGGAAGTGGTGACTTCCTGTGTCTGTGTTGGACGGGGAGAGTAGGGTGGGGGGAATGACGTAACCACGGTCTGCTCAGCAGTGGGCTGAGTAGTCAGATGCTCAACCCCTCCCTTCTCGTCACATAATGACGCAGTCAGGGTGTGCTCTGTGGTGGGCTGTCCGGTGAGTGCAGCAGTGGGCAGCACCCCTTTCTCCACCCCTCCCTTCTCCTCACACACACCGTTCATGTATTGTACCACACGCTTTGTAAAAGCAAGTTTATCTTCCAATTTACCAACTTCCTTTTTCGCCAAGAGTTTTTTGACGGCTGTAACTTGTCCAACTCGCTGTTGGGCGTCGGCCAGATTTTTCTTTGCTATGATGACAATTTTTTGACGCTCTAATTTGTCAGGTACTGGTTCAAAATCACTTGGGTACAGGCCCACCTTGGTGTGTTTCACACACCTCTCTGCCAAACACTGCTCCACGTCCTTTCTATCTTTTGAGGTAGTTGTGTCTAAAATCCTCAACATAACCAGCTTCTTCAATTCGCCGGCAGTAGCAGCAGTCATGTTACATACAAATACAACTACCCTATTGACACGTTTAAGCAAGCAGAACAAATATACCCAGCAAGAGTTAGTAGACTCAGGACAAAACAATAAAACACACACAGTTAGTAAGGGAAATAATTCACCAGAATCTCACTGAAAATTAATTTGGAATTGACTCAAAACTACGTGGTAAGGAGTTCCACAATTGCACGGTAATGGCTCTCTTCAGCACTCTTACACGTGACCCCAAGCGTGTCACAAAATGTCACCTCAGCAATACCTGTCCACGCTCGCGCTCCAATTCTCAAACTAAACACATAAACCAATACAGTCTTATTTCAGCTGTCCAAAATCCAATTCACATAGACATATAGATAGACAAAGAACCCTAAAAGCTCCCTTAGCTTTATCAGAGAGTCTCCTTTATCCTAACTTATACTAAGTGAGATTCGCAGAAACAAAGAATGAAAGAATGAAAACCAGAGAACAACCAAAACCTTTATTACCTGAATTTACCAGCACTTACACTGAGCAAATTAATTCACCACACTCCCCCAAATACAAGTTTCAGCTAAATAAAAGAGCTAAAATGCTCTTACCTTTTAGTGTGCGCACAGGGAGTGCAGGAAATTCGTCCGCTCAGCTGGCTCCAGTCAAAAATATTCCAAATCCTCTAATATGTCAAATTAACTAAAACCACAAAAATTGATCATTTATCAAAACCCAAAACCATCCTCTGTTACCAGTTAACCGATAAATCGAGTTTTGGGTGACAAATGATCAACCAGTCAAGTTCTCAAGTCTAACAAAATTTATTTAGAAAAGGGTTTGGTTCTCCTCAGGCCTCACCAGCTGGTATCTGTACTTCTGCTTTCAGAGAATAATCAATGCAAGTCAGAGAGACACAGACCCCGAGCGCAGGGTTCAACGTGCTTTTATAATTTTGCCCACACCTTCTGAGTTCTTTGTTCTCATGGTCTGTTCAAACCAGTCCTAATTAATTCTTTCAGATGTTGCTTTCTCAGCGCCATTGACCTTGTCCGAGGCACCGAACCGGCCTTATCGGTATAAGGTATTTAGGGAGTTCTTCTATGGAGCTGTGTGCTACCAATCATCTGTTCACTCCCTTCCTGTAGCTATTCACACCGACCTTGCACCAACTTAATTGGAACTCACTGTTTTACTTTGCTACATCCTTCACTTTGCTAATTGGTGGGGTGTCCAGTTTTAATTATTCTAACAATAGTTCTGTCTGAAAACAGCCTCCTGTCTAAATCTATGTGGGTCCTCACTGTGCCGCCAGTACAACTCAAAGTGTGGAGATATGGACTCCACAAGATTTCTGACGGTGTCCTGTGGTAAGTGGTATCAAGACGTTAGTGATCTGATCCCTGATGTCTTCCAAGTTGTGATGTGGTTCCTCTATGGATTGGACTTATTTGTCCAGCACATCCCACGGAAGCTCTTGGTCATGTTCCTCAGTCCATTCCTGAAGAATCTTTACAGTGTGGCAAGACACAGACTCTTGCTGAAGGAGGCCAATGCAACTGGAATATGGAAAACCATCTCTTCCCCTGGTGAGCGACGCCCACGCACCCAGGCATGATTCGTCAGACCAGGACATTTTCTTCTATGGCATCATGGCCCAGTTCTGGTGCTCATGTGCCTGTTGTATATCTGACACCTTTTCAGTGGATTTTTCCTTTTTCCAACACATCAGCTTCAAGAACTGTTCAAGACTGTTGCCTTGCTGACAGGTGGCATCAGTGTTTTTAATGTTGTGGTTGATGAACGAATGCACACCGTGAGGAAAGACGATTGTTGAAGTAAAAAAAAAATGTTCATTGTTTTCATTAGCAGCTTGGTGAGGATGTCCAGACCTCGGCTGGAAAGACATCAAGCCCAGGGGGACACGTTGCCCCAGATCTGTGGATGAAGCTCATAAAGGAGGAAGAACCGACAGATGAAGATCACCTCTGTAAGACAGTGAAGCTTGTTAGACTGTTGTCTTTTTATTTCTAACCAGGTTTTATTTACGATTTACATCCTTCTCTTACTGTATTGCTTTTCCTTTTTTTAATTACAGATGAAACTTCAGGTGAAGGAACATCAAGCTCTGAGGAAGACATCATCACTGTCACCGTGGGCCAGCAGGACGATGGTGTGAAAGAAGAAGAACAAGATGAAGATTCTGAGGATGATGATCATCTCTGTAAGACAACAGGGTGCATTTGAGACCCATTGTGGATTATCTTTACTTTATGTTGCTATTTAAAGATCAGAACTTAATAATATTACACTAATGTTTACAAAGCTTCAGAATCTCCACCACCGCCTTAACCTGATCTTTTCTCTCCTTCCAGACTGTGAGGAGTGCAGATCCTTCTACATCAGTAAGTGCGAGGTTCACGGTCCGGCTCTCTTCATCCCTGATACCCCCGTCCCCATGGGGGTGGTGGAGCGAGCCAGGCGAACCCTTCCACCCGGTCTGGAGGTTCGGGAGTCCGGTATTCCTGATGCAGGTCTGGGAGTGTTTAATGAGGGGGGAACGGTTCCGGTGGGTGCACACTACGGCCCCCATGAGGGAGAGGTGGTGGATCGAGAAAAGGCCATAAACAGTCGATACTCCTGGGTGGTGAGTTTGTTTTATAGATTTTTTCCAGATTTACATTTATCAGTCGCCTTTATCCAAAGCATCCCAAATGACCAAATGGCTCAGAGCTTTAAGATGTATTAACGCTTTCTCAGATTCGGAGGAGAGGTCAGTGTGAGGAGTACATAGACGCCAGCTCAGAGGTCCATGCTAACTGGATGAGGTGAGGAAAATCATCAACACCATGAAAATCCTCACCTGAGGTCACATTATACCATGAAAATAATAATTTTTCAGCTGTATTAATACAGTAAACTCTCATCGTCAAAGTAAAAACTTCACTTCTATAATTTTTGATCAGTTATTATAATGTAATTAATAAAATACCTGGTTTGGAGTAATCAGCCCCTAGAGCGGGATTTCTTAAACCATGGGTCACGACCAAAACAATAATAATTACATAAACTACTTTAAACAGGCAATAACATGAATTTATTTGCTTACCGGATCCCTCAGTTCTTTTTTTATTCGTCACTTGTTGTGTCTTGATTCTGTCAGGTACGTGAACTGCGCCCGTAACGATGAGGAGCAGAACCTGGTGGCGTTCCAGTACCGTGGAAGGATTCTGTACCGGTGCTGTCGACCCATCCAGCCAGGACACGAGCTCTTGGTGTGGTACGGAGAGGAGTACGCTAAAGATCTCAGCATCACGTTTGATTACCTCTGGAACAAGAAGTGCTCCACTGAAGGTACGTCTGGACAGCACAGGAGGTGTAGTGCGGGGTGGTGGAGGGACAGTGGTAGCCTTGTGGACAGAACTTTGGGCTATCGATCGGAAGGTTGTTGGTTTGAATAACCCTCTTGGCTCCAGAGTCCAGGTGTGCTGTACACTCCCCAGATTTTAAACAAGCTGCGATATGTGGAAAAGAACGTGATTGTACTGTACACTTGAAGATCTATACACACTATATGGCCAAAAGTACTTGGACACCCCAGTCCAAAACCACGGGCATCTTTTTTAAAGCAGTGACAGCCTTTACTCATTTGGTAAGGCTTTCCACAAGATTTTGGAGTTTGCCTGTGGGGACAAAATAACACTTGTGTCGAACAAGAAGCCCTTGCTCATGGTCAGTGTCCCAATTCATCCCAGTGTTTTCAGCATGGTTAAAAGTCAAAGCTGTGTAGAATTTATCCACACCAAGCTTGTCAAACCAAACCACCTCTTATTGACCCCGTCATACTAGAAAAGAGGGAAGGGAAATGGCCATCCCCAAATTGTTGAGACATATTTGGAGGTGTGTCATGTTATGATTTTATACGTCTGATAGGAATGGGTGTGTCCGAAATATCTGAATTTAGTAGTTGTAAGAGTGTCCCAATACTTTTGCCCATGTCATGTATGTAGTATAATGTAGGATGGGCGCTGGGTGGTTTTTTGGCAAATATATGGTGCTAAATGAACCCACTTCTTCTGATGGTCCACTGGTGGATTGAGCAGCTGTAGCTTCACCTACTCCTTGATTCTGGCAGGCAGCTATGGTTCTGACATACAGGAGACGTTCTGGACGAAGCTGTCTGACCAATGTCCAGTTTATTATCCTCTTTCTTATACATAGAGGGTGTGTTCGAAAAGCTAGGGAGCTCTCTACATAGGCAGCATTTTACGTCATCCTGTGCGCGCTCCCGAGAAGGAGGCTGTTCGAAATCCTAGATGACTTGAAATCCTCACTTCTGAGGCATCTTCATATTTCCATGTTATTTTGGCTTAAGAACGAGTGAGCATCGGCGCGTCCTTAGTGATCAAGGCTCTCACAGAACAAACATGGCTGACGGGGCGGAGAAACGAACGAAACGAGTTATTTTTATTTGCAAGTTCGAGCTTGTCAGGAAATTTAATAGTTATCGGTACGTGAAGGGAGCTGCTATATTGACATTAGCATTAGCGCTGTGCTACCTCAGTTCATTGTTTTTAATGGCAAGATGCTAAATGCTAAACGCAAAACCCAAAACCCGATGGAAGCATGTAAGTAGTGCATTCGAATAACCTGCCTTATAAGTCATTGACTTATTAGAATCTTCTCTACTAAGGCAGCTGCCTATGTAGACAGTAAGACAGCAAGGCAGCTCCCTAGGTTTTCGAACACACCCAGAGACTGTTATTAAAGGTAAGGAACCTTATTTAGTTCCTGTTTCTCTCCCCCAGCGATGAACGGTACCCAGCTGCAGATCTTCTCCTGCTCCGTCTGTCCTCTCACCTACACGGCTCAGATCTACCTGCACAGACACATCAAGAGGTCCCACTACGACGAGTACGCACGCCTGCTGAAGTCAGGAGAGATCACGTACGAGAACCTGACGCCCACCAGAAGCGCCGGCGGAAACGCGTCCCGCAAGCAAATGCTCTACTGCTCACGCTGCGACAAGAGTTTCCATAAAAAGAGCGACCTGGAAAAGCACCAGCGCGCTCACACCGGGGAGAAGCCGTATCAGTGCTCGCAGTGCGAGAAGAGCTTCACTCAGCAGAGTAATCTCCAGCTGCACCAGCGCGTTCACTCCGGAGAGAAGCCCTTTCGGTGCTCGCACTGCGGGAAGAGCTTCACGTACCGGAACTCCCTTCAGAAGCACCAGCGCATTCACACCGGAGAGAAGCCGTATCAGTGCGCGCAGTGTTGGAAGAGCTTCACCTCCGACAGCCATCTGAAGGATCACCGGCGCATCCACACGGGCGAGAAGCCGTACCACTGCGTGGAGTGCGGCAAGAGCTATCGCGACAGGTGCCATTTCAAAACGCACCAGCGCATTCACGCCGGAGAGAAACCCTATCAGTGTCTGCAGTGCGGCAAGTGTTTTACTCACCAGACGTCCCTCCAGCGGCACCACCTCCTCCACACCGGAGAGAAGCCGTACCAGTGCCTGCAGTGCAACACCGGTTTCGCCCGCCAGAGCGCCCTCAGCCAGCACGAGTGCGTTCACACGGGCGTGAAGCCGTACCCGTGCCCCCAGTGCAGCAAGAGCTTCACCCAGCAGAGGCACCTGGAGCGGCACAAGCTCATCCACACCGGAGAGAAGCCCTTCGAGTGCTTACAGTGCGGAAAGTGTTTCAACACCCAGACTAACCTCCAGCAGCATCAGCGCATTCACACGGGAGAAAAGCCGTATTACTGCTCGCAGTGCGGGAAGAGCTTCACTCAGCGGAGCAATCTCCAGCAGCACCAGCGCGTTCACACGGGGGAAAAACCCTATCGGTGTTCGCAGTGCGAGAAGAGCTTCAGTAGCCTGGCTCACCTCCAACAGCACGAGCGCACTCACACCGGGGAGAAGCCGTACCAGTGCCTAGAGTGCGGGAAGAGCTTCACCCAGCGGAGCAATCTCCTACAGCACCAGCGCATTCACACAGGAGAAAAGCCCTACCGCTGCTCTTACTGCGGGAAGAGCTTTACCCAGCGGACGAGTCTCCGTCAGCACGAGCACATTCACACGGGGGAGAAGCCGTTTCAGTGCCCACAGTGTGGGAAGAGTTTTACCGCTTCAAGCACGCTTAAAAAACACAAATGCGTCAACACGCAGCCGCCCGCGCCAGACACGTGACTCGGCCTTAATAAATAAAAAGGAAAAAAAATAAATAGGCTGGGTGCCTATACAGACAGTGATTGGCTGGTCTAAGGGCTAAAGGCCGTCCTCACAACTGCTGTGATTACGCCCTCTGCTGGCCGATCGATGGCGCTGCACATGGATCTCCGTATGAACCCTGGTGCAGGTGAAAAGAAGCGGTTGGTACTGCACGCGTGTCGGAGGGGGCGTGTGTTAGTTACGACCCTCCTCAGTCAGGAGTGGAGGTCAAATACGACTCGGATATGTCTAGATTGGGAGGAACATTAGGAGAAATGCATTAACAAACATCCAACAGACCCTGTAGTTATATTTGGTTTAAGCTCGATAGGACACCAAAATAAATAACAATCATGTTTTTTATTAAACTTGTGAGCATAAAGCTGTAATATTGTAAAAAGTAATAAAACCACTGAATGTTGCTTTAATTAACATTTAGTGTAAAATGTTTTACAGACGATGTGATGCTGGATTATTGTGGTGCTAAACGCTGTCACTGTGACCAGAGATTTAATTAGAGATAAACGTAAATGTAAAACATTAAGCATCCAGTGGCTTATCCTCATGGTGCAGAAGAATTCTGAGCCACAACTAAATGCGTTCTACGTCAAATCTGCTGGTCGCATTTGGCTCCCGGATGGAAGGTGTTAAAACACTGTTATTACATGGTTGTTTGTCATTTTTATGTTTGTTTTTATGCTTATCATTTAAACGTTTTGCTAAATTGAATAATCGTGTAATAGTAAATTGATGAATAATTTACTCACCCTACTCTAAACTCTAAATGTTTTCTCTCCTGTTTTAATGTATTTTAATATGAATAGAAATGTCATAGTTTTAGGAAACCTCAGTGGTGCACCTCGACCAGAATCTATCTGAAGAGTCTGCTCTGTTTCATTAAAGATCCCTGTATAATGCACGAGCCACTGTTCTGGCGTTCCACAAGGCCCTGGTCTAGGTCAGCTGCTTTTTCCAGCACTAAAATACTTCCACCTCTAAAAGGGCAATCAATCAAGAATGAAGCAGCAATAACAACATCCACTCTTCATTCAGGAGAGAAGCCATATCAGAGCACCAGTGCATTCACATGAAAGTTTGTAAATATGTACGTATATATAGAGAGAGCTTCCTGATTAAGAAGAGTCGCAGGTTATCACACTGAAGGAAACTGTCAGACTGGGACACCAGATAAACCAGGCTGATACCCACAAACCATCTCAGGCAGATTTTAAGCGTGGAAATATCTGATTTTTTATGTAATAAAAGACAAACGAACAAAAATGCTTAAAGTTAAGAGGTTAGGCTAATCATTTCTTTATGCTAGTGCGGTGTATTTTGTGTGTTTTGATTTTAACGTAAAACAGAAGTGTTTCTTTGTCTTTATTTTTAACAAAGGCTTTAGATGAAAATAACATTTTATTAAATGATCTGGATTAAACATTTTATCAGTATAAAAATATCCAAATCATTTTCAAACACTAGCTTAGCGCTGTTAACCGTGAATACACAGTGAGCCGCTAGGAGGCGCTGTGAATATCTGGCTCTTAATCTGACAAGCAGTAAAAGAAGATGAGCTGCTTTTTTCCTTTCTTTAGTATAAATGATTGCACAAATAATAGTTTTAAATGAAAATATAATCACAGTTAATTGTGAGTAAATTGCTTTTGTGTGGATCTGAGAAGTCAAATCCGCGGCTGTAAAACACCGGTAAGTTGAACTGGAGCTTGTAGCTGAGCTGCTCCGCTAACAGAGGCTGAATCTCAAATTGATGGATGGTCCCTACACAGTGCACTACACAGTGGTAGAAGTAGTATGAGAGTCTGCACCCTATTTAGTGAACTTTGTATACAAATTTTAGTGATTTGGTACTCAGCCCTATTGAAACGTCCACTAAACAGTGAGCTGCTTTATTTTCATTTTTTTCTGCTCGTTCTGATTTGTGTTTCATTTTAACTTTAATTTATAACTGAATTCCTATTAATTTTATATTTTCAATTGTTAGTTTAAGCTTAAGTTGCTTTGTAGGCCTGTCATGATGAAATTGATTTGGACTGGTTTCATAAAACAAATGTCACATTTATCTAATTTACTTACATCATAATAGAACAAAATATAATGAATTATAGTATTAAAATACAGAAAATATCAATAAAATATTCCACTTCATGTTTTGGCTTTTAATCTTCTTACACTTCATAACCAAAACAGAATGAGCATCAAGCACTTTATTAGGAATACCTGTCTACTACATACAGTTATTAATTACTTAATTAGCTACACCCACCATACAGATGAACATTGTGTGTATACAATGACTGACTGTAACCAATCTGTTGTCAGTTCCTCCCTTCCCATACACCTGACTAGATGATGTTTGGGTGTTGAATCATTCTCAGCACTGCACTGACACTAAGATAATAATAACATGGTACTGTGTGTTGTTCTGGTGTGAGTGTAGCTGGTGCAGCAGTGTTGTTGGGATTTTGCCAAACAACTAAATCTATTCCAAAAGTCACTCACAAACACTTTACAAATTAAAAAATCCAAGTTGCTTCGAGTCCATTTTTATAAACATGTATGAAGTGAGTATTGGTCTTCTTAAAGTGCATGGGGTTAGTACTACGGGTTTAGTACTGTTGTGTGTTCGCTACAGCTTGTAGGTTAATTGGTGTATGGGTTTAGTACAGTTTATCTTGAGTATAGTTTGTAGGTTTAGTGTTGTGTATGGGATGAGTATGGTTCTGGGTTCAGTACAGTGTGCGTGTTTTGTGTAGTTTAAATATTATTGGGTGTTTAAATGGTCCATATTGTTTTTCACCATTCTGATATTTTAGATTCTCTATGATGAATCCTGAAGAGACGGGATCTACTCAGCTTCCTGCTCCTGCTTCACTACAGGTCGGTCATATTTTTCACTAAACGTACCACCACACACAGACCTTGTCCTCCTCTTTGACGTTTCATTTTTAATAAAGCTTCTCCACCCGAACATCTAAATGTACCGAAACATCTAAACAGAACCAAACATGAGCACCATGTTCAAACCCGTGAATGTTGTTCTGGAGTCGTTACTGGGAGGTGGTGGGGGGATGAGGTTCTTATCACTCGACTGTGCAAACCCAACGCCTACCAACCCACACCTTACCTTCACAGTTCTTCTCAGCTCTCTTGCTTCTTAGGGGACGCAGGAACGTAATTTGCAGATTTATGTTTCAGAAATTAATTTTTGAAAATTATTTTTCCTTTTATGCTTGTTTTGTTTAACAAATGCTGTTGTTTGGTCATTTTTTGGTTGATAGCTTCATGAAGACAGACAGAAAGATGACGGTTCCACCTCTGATGAGGAAGCCTCAGGCTCTATGGACCAACATGATGGAGAAATCCAGATGAAGCATGTAAAAGAGGAACCTGCAGATGAAGACTATTTCGGTAAGACACAAACATGGTGAGTTTGGTTAGCTGGTTTCAACATCAAACCTTTTGTCCAGCATCAGTGCTTTATCTCACAGACTCTCTTACTGCACCTCATGGGCACAAATTCCTACAGACACACTTCAAAATGTGGTGGAAAGCCTTGCAGATCGGACTATGCTGTGACGTTCACAAAGTGACACAAAGACAGTATTTATGTCCAAGGAGTTGGAATGAAATGTCCAGCTCGCTGATTGTTATGTGTCCACATACTTTTGGCCATGTAGTGTAGTTCTAGATTTGGATGTGCTCTGTATTTGGACTGTAGGGTACCATGCAATGGAAAGGGGGTGTAAGAAAAAAATGCCCCCAAAACGGTTTGGATTGTGTAGGTCTGCAAAATCAACACATTAATAAAAAAAAAAATCATGATTTGAATGGTTTGAACTTTAATTAAATAAAATGACATTTTTAACATTTAATTTATTGATCTTAGGTGCAGGTACGTCAGACTTAGTAGGACACGTCACCTCCATGGACCATATGAACAGAGGATTTCAGATGACGCCTTTAAAGAAGGAAGAAGACCATGTTGAAGACCCTCTCTGTAAGATCCTACAGATCCTCCACATGAAGATTTGATTTATTTGGACCTGGTTTCTCTGATCTTTTCTCTCCTTCCAGACTGTGAGGAGTGCAGATCCTTCTACATCAGTAAGTGTGAGCTTCACGGTCCGGCTCTCTTCATCCCTGATACCCCCGTCCCCATGGGGGTGGTGGAGCGAGCCAGACGAACCCTTCCACCCGGTCTGGAGGTTCGGGAGTCCGGTATTCCTGATGCAGGTCTGGGAGTGTTTAATGAGGGGGGAACGGTTCCGGTGGGTGCACACTACGGCCCCTACCAGGGAGAGGTGGTGGATCGAGAGGAAGCCATGAAGAGCTGCTACTCCTGGGTGGTGAGTTCACTTCCTAAAGTAAATCAATATTTATGTATTAAATGTAAATAATTCAATTATTTTAAAGACGTAGGTGGTGTTTCTCCAGAACACTCTTCTGTTTGTGTCGTCAGGCTTCTTATTGGCTCGATCATTGTTCCTTTAATTACATCCATCCATCCTCTTCCTCTTTTAACCTTCATCTCTTCCAAGCATGATTGTGTGCTCCAAATTGGTTCTTCTCATCATGTGTCTAAAATAAAAGTTGAGCTTGGAGTGAGAAGGTTTGGATGGTCTGGAGGCACCAAAGTTCAGGAGCGTCGACGTTCCTCCTGTCCAGCTTTCACATCCATAAAGAAGCACAAAGAGGATGGAACATCATAGTCTGGACGATTCTGATCTCGGTTTGGAGAGCCGGATCTTCATTCTTGTTCTGCTTAGTTCTGTTCTGCTGTGAGGTGTTTTTCTGACTGATGGATTGTTTGCTGGTAACAATTGATCCAAGGAGGTAAAAGCAGTCCACCGCTCCCACACCTTCTCCTTCACTGGTAACGTTAGTGGTTGTTCTCATCCTCATGACTTTTGTCTTCATGTTGAGCTGAGGTCCCATCAACTGTGCTGATAGGAACCTTCTGGCTTCTTCTGGTCGCAGAATAATCAGCTGTGATATAAGGGAGATGGTACGAGAATGTGGACTCTCCTATCTTTGATATTGGTTACATAGACACACTATTCATTTCTTCTCCCTATAATGCCAAGCGTATCATATTTGATACGTATGTTTTTGAGACCTCTAAATCATCAGTGTGCTCATTTGCTTTCTTAATGAACATGCTGCTTAAAATCAGACGTGTCTTCTGCTCCCTGGTGGATTGTCTGTGCACTGCATACACCATAATACCCCAACACTCAAATTCTTACTGATACTTTAATAGGAATATTTACACCGATCAACCATAACATTAAAACCACCTCCTTCCATTTTATCAGCTCCACTTACCATATAGAAGCACTTTGTAGTTCTACAATTACTGACTGTAGTCCATCTGTTTCTCTGCATGCTTTGTTACCCCCTTTCATGCTGTTCTTCAATGGTCAGGACCCCCACAGCACCCCCACAGAGCAGGTATTATTTAGGTGGTGGATGATTCTCAGCACTGCAGCGACATTGACATGGTGCTGGTGTGTTAGTGTGTGTTGTGCTGGTATGAGTGGATCAGACACAGCAGCGCTGCTGGAGTGTTTAATTACCTCACTGTCACTGCTGGACTGAGAATCGTCCACCAACCAAAAATATCCAGCCAACAGCGCCCCGTGGGCAGCGTCCTGTGACCACTGATGAAGGTCTAGAAGATGAGCGACTCAAACAGCAGCAATAGATGAGCGATCGTCTCTGACTTTACATCTACAAGGTGGACCGACTAGATAGGAGTGTCTAATAGAGTGGACAGTGAGTGGACACGGTGTTTAAAAACTCCAGCAGCGCTGCTGTGTCTGATCCACTCATACCAGCACAACACACACTAACACACCACCTAAATAATACCTGCTCTGTGGTGGTCCTGTGGGGGTCCTGACCATTAAAGTATGTAGAAAAAATTTTTATAGATGCAACCTGCAGTATTTTAGTGATTTTTGATTACTTGGATGTTGCCACGGCCTGTTGCTTATAATCATCTTTTGCTCCTTGATTTCTACTAAAACTAAATGTAGAAAGAATAATGAGGCATAATAATTAGTTGTGTGTGTGTTTGTGTAGATGGCAGAACAGCACAGTGTTGACGATGTCCTGGAGATGATTTCGGATGGTGATTCGAGAGACATGGAGCAGTTAGGGGAGGCCGAGGATGATGATGAGGAGGAATGGAGTCATGCAGAGTGTACAGAGGGAAACGCAGACAGTAGTGAAGAGGAAGACTCGAGAGATGAAACAACAATACAGGACACAACAACAAAAGTGACGAAGAAAGAGCATCAGTGGGAAAAGAGAGAATTCCATCCTCCAGATATCGGATTTGATGAATGCGCCGATGATGACAGGCGTGACCGGACACCGTATATGTATTTCAAACATTTCGTGACTGACGAAACGCTCCTGCACGTCGCAGAACAGACGAACTCGTACAGCGTGCACAAGGAAAAAACGTCAATAAACACGACCGCCAAAGAAATGGAGCAGATCCTGGGCATGTACATGCACATGGGGTTGGTGCAGATGCCCAGCGTACGAGCCTACTGGGAGATGGAGACCAAGTACGGCGCAGTTTGCGATGTCATGCCTCGAGCTCGATTTCAGAAACTGCTCACGCTGATTCGCTTTCGGAACAACGGCAGCGTGAATGACGACGCCAAGAACGATAAACTCTGGAAACTCAGGCCGTGGTTGGAAAAGCTACGTGAGCGATTTCTCCGAGTTCATCCTGAGGAATGTCACGCCGTCGACGTGATCACGGTGCCTTTCAAGGGCAGATCGCATCTGCGCGTCTATACGCCGACGAAACCTCACAAGTGGGGGTTCAAATTGTGGGCACGTGTCGGGCAAAGCGGCTTCCTTTACGATTTTGACGTCTGCCAAGGGACACCTGATCCCGTCGCTGCTGGAGATGTTGTCCTGAAAATGACCTCGACCCTCCCGGCGGGGAAAAATCACAAGGTGTTCGCCGACGACTCTTTCACATCAGTTTCGCTTGTGGAACGCTTAAAAGAAAGAGGAATTTATTACACCGGTACGGTCCGAATGAACCGAATCAAAGACTGCGACATGATGGAAGAGAAGGAATTAAAGACGGTGGGACGAGGAGCTCTAGATTTCAGAGTGAACCAGGACAACATCGTGATTGTACGATGGTGCGACAACAAATCTGTGAACCTGATTTCTTCTTTCATTGGAATTGAACCACTGGGCGCTGTGAGGCGCTGGGATCATAAATCCAAAACATACATCATGGTTCCCAGACCGGCCATCGTTGAAACGTTCAGCAAGTTCATGGGAGGCGTTGAGCTCTTTGATTCGCTTTTTACGCTCTATAAGTTCAGCTTCAGGTCCAGAAGATGGTACATGTACATTTGGTGGCACACCATCACCATAGCTGTAATAAATGCATGGAACCTCTACAGAAGAGACCAGAATAAACAGAAGCCCGGACACAAACCCATGACCCTGCGAAGGTTCCAGGCTACCATCGCCGCTTCTCTTACGAGCACCGGAAAGAGTAAAACCAAGTGCGCCAGACCACTATCGTCTCCAGAAGCCGGAGAAACACTTCCACGCAAGAGGCCGACCTCCAGCGTGCCCCCCGACGTGAGACAGGACGGCATCGATCACTTCCCGACGTGGCAAACGCGACAGAGATGCAAGCACTGCACGGGCGACCGCTTCACCCACGTCTACTGTGAGAAATGTAAAGTCCATCTCTGCCTGAACAAGCACAGGAACTGTTTCCTCACCTACCACCAGGCAACATGAGGGCGTGGACCAGAAACTGGAGCAAATGAACTGATAAATCTTCCACCCTACTGGTTCAGCTGGGTTTGTTATGGTTGTAGACCTGAAATTTGATGAAACTTATGCTTTATTTAAAGTTGTAGTGAATGTTCTATGCTTTTTTCTATGTAAGAATTTTAGTTAACTCAGTTTAAGGAGTTAAATTGTATTCTGTATGTTTTTTTTTTTGTTTAAAAAACATGCTGTGAGCAGTAAATTGACAAAAAAGCCTGACGTATCAAATATGCTACAAAATAAAACTCAAATAAAGAGATATATTTGTAACCTAAAGTGTTATTTATTTGTTTGTAATTATTATCCAGGCTTAGGTTTTGGCTGTACAGGGTTAATACAGGTAAAGTGATTAGATTAATTAGGAACACAAAACAACAACGATCGTGATTAGATTTACAGTTTATGGCCAAAACTATGTGGACACCTGATTGTAAGCTTGTTGGCCATCTTATTATAAATCCATGAGGATTAATATTGTGGTTTTACCAGTTTCCACTTTTCTTGGAGGGCTAGTACAAAGAGCATAGTAAGTTCAGGCATTAATTTAGTTCAGGCATTCCAATTCATCCCAAAGATCTAATCTAGGGTTGTACTCAGGGCTGTAAGCTGGCTTATGAAGTTCCACCACACCAGACTCGTCTATCATGTATTTAAGGACCTCAGTTTATCACATGGACACAGTCATGCTGGAACAGGAAAGGACCATTTGACCATCTAATTTATTATATAGAATTGCTTTTATACCCATCAGCAGTAGGTAAGTAGGTTGGCAGTTTAGTGGATGTCATGCATCTCTTAGCAAATGATGTGGCAGAAAAACACATAAAACAAATCCACTCATTACTCCTGGTGTCCACTTACTTGTGTCCTTATATCGACTCTCTCGTATAATGTGTGATACGTTTATTCCAGATCTATACGGAGAATCAGAGTGAAGAATATATAGACGCCAGATCAGAGCTGAATTCTAACTGGATGAGGTGAGGAACACACGGCTGATGAGGATTCTAGATCTATCTGTCCCATCTTTAATTAACCTCGTTTATTTTTTAACGTCTCTTCTTGATTCTGTCAGGTACGTGAACTGCGCCCGTAACGATGAGGAGCAGAACCTGGTGGCGTTCCAGTATGGAGGAGGGATTCTGTACCGGTGCTGTCGACCCATCCAGCCAGGACACGAGCTCTTGGTGTGGTACGCAGAGGAGTACGCTAAAGATCTCGGGAGCACGTTCGACCACCTCTGGAACATAAAGTGCTCCTCAAAAGGTAAAGACCAAATATTTCATACATCTGTATGAAATAACCATCAAACCCAGTCTAAAAGCTCCACGTGTGCTGGTTCTGCAGCTCGGGGTTCTGAATCCACTAAAAGCTTCAACTAAATAAAGCGTAACGTGGCTGAATCCACCGTCATCCACAGTTCAGATGAATAAAAATTAGACACAATAAAGTTCTGTATGTTTTTTATTAAATGAACCTCAGACACAATTCTTTAGTTTTGTTCATGACGTTTCTGATGTTTTTTTTGCTCCAGAACTGAACAATTCCCAGTCGGGAGTCTTCTCCTGCTCCCTGTGTCCACTTTCCTACACAGCTCAGATCTTCCTCCACAAACACATCAAGAGGCGCCACCATGAGGAATACGCCCGACTTCTAAAATCAGGAGAGATCGATTACGAGAATCTGATACCTGCTAGAAGGTCTGGAGGTCGTCACACGTCCTCTGGTGCAGATGCTTCTCATGAGGAGACGAAGAGAAGAATGCACCGCTGCTCACACTGTGAGAGGAGTTTCCATAAGAAGAGCACTTACGAGCAGCACCGGCGTGTTCACACGGGAGAGAAGCCGTTCCAGTGCCCGCAGTGCGGCGGCAGGTTCACGGAAAAACGGAGTCTCCAGCGGCACCAGCGCATTCACACGGGAGAGAAGCCATACCGCTGCACACAGTGTGAAAAGAGCTGTACTCACAAGAGTTATCTTCAGGAGCACCAGCGCATTCACACAGGAGAGAAGCCCTTCCAGTGCCCGCAGTGCGGGAAGAGTTTCGCCCGCCAGAACACGCTCAAAGAACACCAGAGCATCCATACAGGAGAGAAGCCGTACCACTGCTCACAGTGCGGGAGCAGGTTTCGTGACCTGGGCCATTTCAAAACGCACCAGCGCATTCACTCGGGAGAGAGGCCCTATCGGTGCGCACAGTGCGGGAGGGGTTTTAACCAGTGGAGCGGCCTCCAGCGGCACCAGCGCATTCACACAGGAGAGAAGCCCTATCGCTGCTCGCAGTGTGGAAAGAGTTTCACTGAGAAGTGGAGTCTGCGAATACACCAGCGCATTCACACCGGGGAGAAGCCGTATCAGTGTCCGCAGTGTCGAAAACGCTTTACGCAAAAGTTTCACCTGCAAGAGCACCAGCACATTCACACAGGAGAGAAACCTCATCAGTGTTCGCAGTGCGGGTGGAGGTTTCGGGACAGACGTCATTTGAAAACGCACCAGCGCATTCACACCGGAGAGAAACCCTATCACTGCTCTTACTGCGAGAAACGTTTCGCTCGTCGGAACAATCTGAACCAGCACTTGCGCACGCACTCCGAGGCAAAGCCACTTGTGACAGAAGGTTGCCAGTTCAAATCCTAGACTGCAAGAAAACCCTTCTGTCTCAGAAATAATTTCCAAGTTAATAAACATTCATATGGGCCCATCCAGACATGCGATACTTTTAGTATCCGTCCAGAATCTCGAAGCGCACCGGCGCATTCACGCGGGAGAGAAGCCGTATCGCTGCTCGCGCTGTGGAAGGACCTTCGCTCGGCAGAACACTCTCGATCAGCACCAGCTCCTTCACGCCGGAGAGAAGCCGTATTACTGTTCTCAGTGTGGCAGGGGTTTTACACAGCACGGTAGTCTCCAGCGACACCAGCGCATTCACACCGGATAAAAAATGCATTGCTGTTTGTGGTGTGGAAAGAGTTTTACTCTTATAAGTACATTTGCAAGACACAACGAAAGACACACAGCATGCAGCTACCTGCTGGATTGTCTTATACTGACAGGATAGTAGAATTTTACTTTGTTTACCTTATAGGGGATCTAATACAGGCTGTAAATACAACAGTTAGCAGAATTGTGTAATTTAGGGTGAACAAACATACCTGCACTTTTTTTAAATTTCTTATTTTCTATTTTTTTCTGCTTCAGAACTGAACAATTCCCAGTCGCGAGTCTTCTCCTGCTCCTCGTGCCCACTTTCCTACACAGCTCAGATCTTCCTCCACAAGCACATCGAGAGGTGCCACCATGAGGAACATGTGAGGCTCCTGAGATCAGGAGAAATTAAATCTGATAATCTGATCCCCACGAGGAACACTGGAAGTCCTCAAGCGTCCTCTGATACGAACACGTCTCACAAAGAACCGGAGACCAGAACGCTCGAACATGATGGGCACCGTCACGCCGCGGAGAAGCTCTGTCAGTGCCCGCAGTGCGGAAAAACCTTCACTTACAGCAGTCTTCTGAAAGCCCACCAGCGCCTCCACACTGGAGAAAAGCCCTACCAGTGCTCGCAGTGCGGGAGAAGGTTTCGCCACGGACATCATTTGAAAACGCACCAGCGCATTCACACCGGAGAGAAACCGTATCGGTGCATATACTGCGGGAAGAGTTACGGCCGTCAGGACACGCTCAGCCAGCACCAGCTCATTCACACGGGAGAGAAGCCGTACCAGTGCTCCCAGTGCGGAAGGAAATTCCGTGACCTAGGACATTTCAAAACGCATCAGCGCATTCACACGGGCGAGAGACCGTATCGTTGCTCACAGTGCGGGAGGACGTTCGCTCGTCAAAACACTCTGAAACAGCACCAGCTCCTTCACACGGGGGAGAAGCCGTACCGCTGCGCCGACTGTGGGAGGAGTTTCGCTCAGCGGAGTTCTCTCCAACGGCACCAGCACATTCACAGAAAACCGTATTACTGCTCACACTGTGGGAAGACTTTTCCTTTTCTGAGTACGTTTGCTAGACACAAGAAGACACAACATAACATGATCTAACGGCTGCTGATACGGGATTTTCTCATTAATAAATTAGCTTTGATTTTTAGGTTTACGTGATTTGTAGGGGTGTGACGAAATGCACATTAATATTTAATCATTTTTTAATAGTCATGGTACAATACAATACATTTCGAATCTCTCATTAATAGCAATAAAGTGGATTTTCAGATTTACACTGTCTTTCTCACAGTCTGCCTTTCTTGTACGGATGGGTGAGGATTTTAAACACCAACGCATTCACACAGGAGAGAAAACGTATCAGTGCTCCCAGCATAATGAAAGGTTCTGTGATCGTCATTTGAAAACGCATCAGCGCATTCACACGCTCCCAGTGTGGGAAAGGTTTCACTCAACAGAATTCTTTACAACTACACCAGCGCATTCACTCAGGAGAGAAACTGCATGAGTGTTTGCAGTGTGGAAAGAGTTTTAATCAGCTGATCAATCTCCAACGACACCAGCGCGTTTACATTGAAAAGAAGCTGTGTCATTATTTACAGTGTGGGATAAGTTTTTTTCAACAGATTAATCTCCAGTGGCACCAGCGCATTCACACAAAAGAAAAGACCTATTACTGTTACCTATTACTATTATTAGCAATTAACTACTGAAGTGGACGTGCTACAATAATTTTGATTTGTTTTTAAATTATAATCCCCCCCCCCCATGGAACTGTTAACCTCCACCTGTTACAAGATAAACATTCTGTCTGAAGAAAACCAGAGACGAGGATGTTCTGATGGAAAGATGTGTCTCTCTAAACAAAGATCAGAATCGTCCCGACTGGAATCTCCTGATAAAAATGTTTATCATGTTACAAGTTTATTATTATTATTATTAGTAGTAGTAGTAGTAGTAGTAGTAGTATCATTATTATTGGTGCTGGTTATTTTAATGATTTATGCCTGGCAAATTAGAAAATATTATTCAAATCTGATCATCTTTCTGTAAACTGTCTTATTATTTTATTATTCTGTTACATTAAAACTGGAAACTGTGCTTATAGTTCATAAAAATAAGAATTTACTGCTGTGCGGAACACTGTTAACACTACAGAGATTCGGTTACAGTTCATTAAGAAGGAATTACTGATTTTACATTTCTAAACATAAAAATAAGTGAGTTCAGTGAAAACAAAGTTTACTGTAAAATACAGAAGTTTAACATTTTATGGTAAAAACAACACATCGTGTAAAGGTTCAGTACTTCAGACTTGTCTCTCGCCCCCTGTAGAGTTGCCAGGTCTGTATTTTATCTCCTAATGTTGATAAAATGACATTTAATCTTAATTATGATTTAAGTTTACCTCACATATCTAACACTTTTCTATAGTAAACACATTGGTGTGAGTGACATCCATATAAAACCATTAAATTACAGTCGTTTAGGTTTAAACCTAGAGATCAAATCCCTTCAGTAACTTCACCCAGGTGGGACACTGGTGCAACCTGCTGTTCCTGATCTATAGAATAAAAACCCTCCTAATATCCCCCAACAGCTTACATGCTGGATTTTTATTAAAAGGGAATATAATAATGTTATCACATTCTATTATTTGTACTGTCATCGTGTTTGCTCCAATTAGTATCAAAAATGTAATCTTGACCTATATTTTTATTTTATATATATTTTGCTTTGCGCAACAGTAATAATATCCAGACTCATTCTGCTCAAATCCATCATTTTAGATATGACGGAAATGGATTCAATAACCAGTCTAGTCACGTTACTGGTCCTGATACGCCTTAACTGTTGATTTTAGGATTTGTGTTAACATTAAAGACCAATCTGGCAACCCCGAACCCTGTCGTTTCACCGCGACAGTGTAAAAACTGAGTTAAAAAGTTACTAGCAGGAGTTTCTGTTCTGTAGCTTCATTATTAACTGTTTGGTCCTGAGCAGAGTTTCAGAGTTCAGATCTCAGTGTGCAGTGTAACAGAGCGGATCTTTAGTTCTGGGTTTGAATATTATCATTAATAATGAGTGTTAATTTCAGTCAGTGTAATTCAGTGTTAATCACTGGAGGGAACAGAGGACTGGGACTCCAAATCATCAAACATCTAGTGAGCATCACTGACAGACCCAAAAAAATCATCTCAACCGCCCGAAACCCTGCAGCAGCTCAGGTAACCTCACACAGGACAACACTACACTATACTATACTATACTATACTATACTATACTATACTATACTATACTATACTTCACTTATATACCCTATACTACACTTAATTACACTACACAGGAATACACTACACTAAAATACACTATATGTATATACACTACACTATACTTATAAACACTACACTTAAATACACTACACAGGACTGCACTACACTTCACTATACTTATATACACTAAAATACACTACACCTAATTACACTATACTGCATTACACTTAAATAGATTACACTACACATGAATACACTTTTCACTGTGAATAATAACACTATGCTACACTACACTGAACTACACAACACTACTATAGATTATACTGAACCACGCTACATTAATCTAACAATCTGTTGTTTGTAGGAGCTGCAGAAACTCGCTCAGTCTCATTCTGAGGTTTATATTTTACCTTTAGGTGAGTTTTTAATATTTCGTTCTGACTTTTAACATTCAGTTAGTCCAGTAAGTTCCAATAAAATCATTTAAAGTTTTTACAAGTTTAGTTTAATAGTTTATAGTTCCAGCTTTGTTAATCTCATCTAAATTTACCAGAATAAAATTCAATGTTTGTTTGATTTTTAATAGGTGGAGCAGGTTTATTTGAGTCGAAATCAAATTTTGCTTAAAGGATGTGACCAGTAGTTTCATGATTTTTATTTGTCACATGTGCATTTATAGTTAATACAAACAGTGTAATGAGGAATGCTGGATTAGGTGCAGAGAGTGCTTTTGAAGTACCGTTTACATCTTATTTTCATGATACTTAATGATGCAAAGAACCTTCTCTAGCAAACAAACAGTGCTGAAACCAGAACCAGAAACCACAAGGCTGTGCCTTCTCCCTGATTAGTAGTAGTTTGTTTGTTTGTTTATTAGGATTTTATGTTTTAACATCAACACTTTGGTTGCATTCATGACAGAAACGGTAGTTACTCATTACACAAGATTCATCAGTTCACAAGTTTATATCGAACACAGTCATGGACAATTTAGTGTTTCGTCTTTGGACTGGGAGGAAACCGGAACACCCGGAGTAAACCCACGCAGACACGGGGAGAACATGCAAACTCCACACAGAAAGGACCCGGACCGCCTCACCTGGGGATGAATCTATCATTAGCAGTAGTAGCAGCATGAACAGTGCTTAAGTATCTAGATGAAATACGACCTCTTGGCTCCTTGTTACAAAGGTGGAACAGTGGTATTTGGGTGGGTGCACACACAGTAACTTTATTACACAAAGAAAACTGGGCGAGAGACTGGTAAGGCCACAACACTCAGACCCGGTCTGGTTGTTTGTTTGGACTGTTGGAATCTCTGATCACTGCTTGTTTTTACAGATGTCGTTAACGAGGCGAGTATCGAAGCTGCTGTAAAGGAAGTGGCGTCCATCGTGGGTCCGGCGGGGCTGACCTGTCTGATCAACAATGCAGGAATGGCCATTCATGATGACATAAACACTATGACGCGTGACACTATGCTAACCACGTTCCAGTGTAACGCGGCCGCTCCGCTCTTCATCACTAAGGTAGAGTTGGTACTTCATTAATGACGGGAGAATATGAACAAACCCCGGGAGTGATGGATGGTGTTTGATGGTGTTTGATGGTGTTTGATGTGTGTTTCAGGCGTTCTTGCCGCTGTTGCGAGCGGCTGCAGCATCAGTCGGTGTTGGCAGCAAGATGGGGGTGCACCGATCCGCCGTCATCAACATGTCCTCCATTTTTGGCTCCATCCAGGAGAACAGCGGTGGAGGAGAGTTTGCCCAGTTTAGAGTCTGCTCATACCGAGTGTCCAAGGTAAAAACAAAAAGAACCTAAATCATGATCTGAAATGCTCAGAATTCACACTCAGGTTCCAGAACGTTCTTCTTCCTTCTGGTTCCAGACGGCCCTGAACATGGCGACGAGGTGTTTAGCGATCGAGCTGCAGTCGGACGGGATCCTGTGTGTGGCCGTTCATCCCGGCTGGGTGAGCACCGATATGGGAGGAGAGCAGGTGTGTAAGCACAAACGTACACTACACGGCTCAAAAGTATGTGGACATCTGACCATTAGCTTGGATTTTGGGGTGTGTCTGTGGGAATTTGTCCCCATTCAGTTCAACACAGGCTCTCAGTTAACATTCTGATTAATCCTAAGGGTGTTTGGGCTGAGTTTAGGAACAAACATGTCAAACTAAACCATGTCTTTATGGAGTGTTTTTTTTAATTTTTTTATTATTATTTTTTTTTTACCCCTTTTTCTCCCCTTTTAGCGCATCCAATTGTTCAATTAGCATCGTGCTTCCTCTCTGTCTATGCCGAACCCTGCCCTGACGGAGGTGATTGAAGCTAACCCGTATCCCCTCCGAAACACGAGCAGCAGCCAGATGCATCTTTGCCACCCACACATTGACGAGTTTGGCGCCACCTAGCGTTGCATGCGGAGAGACACACCCTAAGGGCACCCTCTCCCATCTCTGTGTAAGCGCCTCCAATCAGCCGGCAGAGAACGCGATCGCATTCTGACAGAGAGAGACCCACATCCGGTTCTTTGTCCCACCCCCCACATGAGCAACCGGCCAATCGTTGCTCATATAGCCACTCAGCTTCGAACCGGTAAAGCAAGGCTGGATTCGATACCACGCTCTCAGAATCCAGCCCTGGGTCTTTATGGAGTTTGTGCACAGGGGTACAGTCATGCTGGAACAGGAATGGGCCTTCCCTAAACTGTTTTCACATAGGTGGAAGCATAATTTGCAGGCTTTTTGTCAGTTGATTAAAAAACATTTGAATGCCATTTTTCTTTCATAACAGACCTTGTGGCGCCACCTGAGAGCCCAGAAAAAAATGATAGGTTCACTATTTGGCCAAAAGTATGTGGACACCCATTCTAATTATTAAGTACAGGTGTTTCAGTCGATGCCCACTGCGACCCTGACCAGGATAAAGCATTGGTAAAACATGAGCATGAATAATTGAATGAATGGAGGTTTCAGCCACACTCGTTGCTATCAGTTCTGTAGAAAGAATGATGTGTTTTCAACTTAATGGCAACAGTTTGGGGAAGGCCCCTTCATGTTCCAGTCTGACTGCTCTATTGTGCACAAAATATGGTTTGCAGGAGCTTCATAAATCATGTAGCATTAATGCAGCAGCATTGATTTTGTCCCTGATCTGAAGAACCAGTGAGTTCTAACGTTTTTTTTACACTGCACAACAATTTTTTTTTAAAGTCTTGCTTCCTGAAAAGTTTTAGGTGATTGTGACAGGTACCTATAGGGTATGCACAAATATAGTTTTTGTTTTACTGCATCACGTAGGAACTCTAAGAAATAGACATTTATATGTTTACCTATTTAATCACGTTTATGTTCCGCATGAGCCATTAAGTTCAACAGAATTAAAAATGTTTTGCTCCTGATTTTCTTTTGTATTCAACTTCTGGTGCATCACGTTGCAGTGTCCAACAGTAGTCAGCAAGCATTGACGGATTCCAGTTGCCCTGGTATCGTTTCTCCATTGTAGCAATGTCCTGGTGAAACCGCTCACCGAGATTCACGGGGAAGAAGTCCAAGTGTGAGTGAAGGAAATGAATCTTGAGTGACATGTTGCACTTCATTTTCTGGTATGCGCGGAGAAGTTTGTCTACGACTTCAACGTAGTTTGGCGCTCTGTAATTGCCCAGAAAATTGTCAACAACGTCTTTGAAGGCTTTCCAGGCAATTTTTTCCTTGCCAACTAACAGCTCTTCAAACCGCTTGTCACTCATAACATGTCTGATCTGGGGACCAACAAAAATGCCTTCTTTGATCTTCGCGTCACTTATTCTTGGAAACATCTGTCTTAAATAGCGAAAACCTTCGCCTTCCTTGTTCAGTGCTTTCACAAAATTCTTCATGAGTCCAAGTTTTATGTGTAGAGGAGGCAAAAATATCTTTGCCGGCTCGACAAGCGGTTCGTGTGCAACATTTTTCTGTCCTGGAACTAACTTTTTGCGGAGTGGCCAGCTCTGTCGACAATAATGTGACTCTTTGGCACGGCTGTCCCATTCACAGATGAAACAACAGTACTTGGTATAGCCGAGCTGCAGTCCCAGTAACAGAGCAACGACTTTCAGATCTCCACAGATATTCCAGTTGTACCTGCTATACTGGATGTGGTTGAGCAACAGTTCCATATTCTCATACGTTTCCTTCATGTGTGCTACGTAGCCAACAGGTACTGACGGATAAACGTTGCCATTGTGTAGCAGAACAGCTTTCAGGCTTAGCATTGACGAATCAATGAAGAGACGCCACTCTTCCGGATTGTGATCACAACCCAAGGCCGAGAACAATCCTTCAATGTTACAACAGAAACAGAGACTGTCGACTTGTGCAAAAAATGTGGTGATATCATGATGTCGGCTTCTAAACATAGAAATTTTCGTACCTGGTGACAGCAGACACCATCCCTGCAGCCTGGAACCCAGCAACTCGGCTTTTGCTTTTGACAGACCCAAATCTCTGACCAAATCGTTCAATTCTGACTGTGTTATCAGATGTGGATCACCTGATGAGCAAGGTTCAAAATTTGGGTCAGTGTCACTGTCAGTACCCTGCACTGGAGTCTCTTCATCTGGTTCGTCTAAGGTCCAATCCTCGGGTGGTTTCGGAATTGGGAGACTGTCGTCATGTGGCACAGGTCTCATTGCTGAAGGCAGATTAGGATATTCAATTGACTTCTTGTTTTTGGCAGAGAAACCAGATACATTAGTCAAACAAAAATAACAGTCCGTCACATGGTCTTTTTGTTCTCGCCAGATCATCGGAACAGCAAACGGCATACTCTTACGAGTGCCTCTGAGCCAGGCTCTTAGATTGACAGCGCATGTTGTGCAGCAAATGTGAGGCGCCCATTCCTTGTCTTGGTCACCAATTTTGCAGCCGAAATACAGATGATAAGCTTTCTTCACAAGAGCAGTTATAGAACGTCTCTGAGACGCAAGTGTATATTCGCCACAGATATAGCAGAATGTGTCGCGGCTGTTACGACATTGACGAGACATATCGCCAGACAGCAAAACGGCCAAATCTAAAATTATGATAAAACTGAAGATTTCTCTTAAACGGTACGTGATACGTAAATTTTGATGTGATATTCGTGATCAGCACCCAAAAATCTATAAGAAACACCTAACAGTGTTCAAGAAGCAAAAAATTTGTTGTGCGGTGATAATCTGCACTTTGAATCACGGCCTTTTATTTCTGTCTCTTTAACCCTCGACAGGCACCCTTGACTCCGGAGGAGAGCATCTCGTCCCTGCTGGCCGTCATCTCTAAAATGAGTGAGAAGGATCACGGGGAATTTTTGGATTATGAAGGGAATCGGGTCGCCTGGTGAATTTTACAGTCAGCGGGCGGATGAATGAATTGGTTTTCTGAAACACTGGGTTAGGTTATGATTATTCATTCATCCTGGAGATTTGGAGATATTTGTGTGGTGGGTTCAATAACTTAGATATTAAATAATATTACAGAGACACAGAAAATCCTGGTTTGTG
Source organism: Trichomycterus rosablanca (assembly GCF_030014385.1). Lineage (NCBI taxonomy): Eukaryota > Metazoa > Chordata > Actinopteri > Siluriformes > Trichomycteridae > Trichomycterus > Trichomycterus rosablanca. The sequence continues at coordinate 677,849 of NC_085995.1, forward strand.
ATTGGCTGGCAGGGTTGACGGGTGCAATCGTTTTTTATATAACAGGGCAGCAATAAAATAGATCCAATCAAAAGTCTAATCATGGTTTTAAATCAGTCTGATGAAAATATAAATGTTAGTCATTACCACTGATGGTCTGTAACTCTAATCTGACCACATTTTTCAGTAACGAGTAATCTAACGCGATACTATTTCCAATCCAGTAATCAGATTAAAGTTACTTATCCAAGTTACTGTGCGTTACTATTTTTGTCATTTTCCTTAGTGAAAATATATTTTTGCTTTCTTCTTGGCAGGGGCGGAGCCAGGGGATGGCCAGTGGTTGCCATGGCCACCATAAAGTAATCTTCGGCCATCCCTCTGGCCCCCCACCACCGCTTTGCCGGCAATTTTTTTGCGGAAGCATTTCTGCAGGCAGGAGCAGCGCACCTCAGATGAGTAGTTCTTCACCAAAACAGTGCAGTAATACACTCAACATAAATGTCAACCACCAACACCATTACAGAAGTACAGTAGTACTATTTAGTAGTATTCGTGGCGCGCTACGAGTAAAAGCGCCAGCTGGCTCTGCGCATTCCAGTGTTGCCAGATTGGGCGGTTATTCGCCAAATTGGGCAGATTTTGTTGGAAAACAATTTAATAGCAGGTAAATAACACTTCTATTTAAAAGAAAATCTTCCGTTTTAAGAAGCTCCAGCATTGTAGAAGGTTATTAAAAGTAAAGTCAATTTTCAATGCTGATTTAGCGTAATAGTGTTGGTCAGTCTGTATCATATTCTTGAAAGAAAATTTAAATTTGTTTTCCATGCATTCACACTAACATGTTCTGGGATTCAGTTGAGTCTCATCAGTACACACAAGTTGGCAGCCAAATGATAAAGTATTGCAAAGGAAAATCTTTGAAATATTCCGCATTATATAACTAATAAAGTAACTTGTAATCTAACTTAGTTACTTTTAAAATCAAGTAATCCATAAAGTAACTAAGTTACTTTTTAAAGGAGTAATCAGTAATCAGTAATCAGATTACTTTTTCAAGGTAACTAAGCCATCACTGGTCATTACGCTGTGGTGGCACAAATGGCACAGAAGCCGTCCAGCGGCACCAGCGCATTCACACAGCAGAAAAGACTCTGGAAAGAGTTTTACTTTCTTAAGTACATTCAAAAGACAACTGTGTTAAGGAGCAGCCATTAACTCATGATGTGGACGTGCTACGAGAACTTTGATTTGTTTTTAAACTATAATCCCCCCCATGGAACTGTCAGTCTCTGCCTGTTCCGAGATCAACATTCTGACTGAAGAAAACCAGAGACGTGGAAACACCACACGTCCAGACTGGAATCTCTTGATAAAAATGTTTATCATGTTACAAGTGTATTATTATTATTATTATTATTATTATTATTATTATTAGTGCTGGTTATTTTAATGATTTATGCCTGACAAATGAGAAAATGCCCCAGTTATTATTTTTCAAATCTGATCATCTTTCTGTAAACTGTCTTATTATTTTATTCTAAAACTAGAAACTGTGTTTATGTGTTCGTGTAATAGAAATAAAAGCAGCAGCGTTTTAATAAAGATATGAAATAAGAATTTACTGCTGTGCGGAACACTGTTAACACTAGAGTTTTGGTTAATGTTCATTAAGAAGGAATTACTGATTTTGCATTAATAGACATTAAAATTAATGAGTTAAATGAAACTAAAGTTTACTGTAAAATACAGAAGTTTAACATTTCTATGGTATAAACAACGTACTGCACTTCAGACCCAAAATTACGTGACTTTCCTCTCAGGAGTTGCCAGGTCTGTATTTACCCCCAATATGTATAAAAAAAAAAAAAACAATCTTAATTTGTTAATACGTTTCTACTTTTAATTATGATTTAAGTTTACCTCACATATCTAACACTGTTCCATAGTAAACACGTTGGTGTGGGCGACATCCATATAAAACCGTTAAATTAGTTAGACAAATCTGGCAACCCTGAACGTTGCCTCCTCACCGTGACAGTGTAGAAAAGTTTCAGATAAGGAGTTCAGATCAGAGTTTATTCATTATTAACTGTGTAGAGTTTCAGAGTTCAGATCTCAGTGTGCAGTGTAACAGAGCGGATCTTTAGTTCTGGGTTTGAATATTATCATTAATAATGAGTGTTAATTTCAGTCAGTGTAATTCAGTGTTAATCACTGGAGGGAACAGAGGACTGGGACTCCAAATCATCAAACATCTAGTGAGCATCACTGACAGACCCAAAAAAATCATCTCAACCGCCCGAAACCCTGCAGCAGCTCAGGTAACCTCACACAGGACAACACTACACTACACTATACTATACTATACTACACTATACTATACTTATATACACTATACTACACTACATTACACTTATATACACTACTCAAACTCAAAAAAAGCTTTATTGGCATGACAAATAAGGACATTCGTATTGCCAAAGCAAGTTACAGGGAAATATAAAAATAACAATAAGAAAGAACAAAAATATAGAGAACAGTTACATGTGCAAAAATATAAAATAGAATAAAATATTAATGAAAACAGTGCAAAATAATAACAATAAAAATTATAATATTTACAGTAACGAGGTAATAATAACGATCAGTTTGTGTGTGTGTATGTGTGTGTGTGTGTGTATGAGACATGGTCACCCACTGTCCCTCACCTGGTGGCAGGTGTGTGTGATGTGTCTGGAAGTTTTATATGAAATATTTTATTCAGAAACCTCTTTTTAACATATTAATTCATGTGAATGGTTTCTGTACCTTTTAAAGAGCAGGATTCTGTAGGAAACATTCCTCAGGGAGGCCCCAACATTCTACATCTGGAAATTGTTATCTTGGCCCCTTGATAGGAGGTTGTTGCTAAGTAACAACAGGAAGCGGGCCCCTCTGTCATAGGAGCCCGTGGTCCCGGGTGAGATCAGATTTCTGTTGGGGTCTCATTGGGCAGTTGGAAATCTAGAGCCAATGCCTTCTATGAGGTTTGGGTCTTTTTCTTTGTGTTTGAATACTATTGAAAACAGATGTTCTACTGTATGGAAATCTTGGGTATTTCGGTTTGATACTGTTTTGGTTTGAAATAAATAATTTGCTTGTAAAACCAGAATAGTGTCAGCGGAGTCATTTCTTCATTTCTCGTCTACACCTCATCGCAGACAGGAGACACTTCATGTGTATAGAGTGCTGCTAGTGTGCAGCTCTCTCTGTGCTCCCCCAGTAGGTGGGGCAGTTTGTCGGGGTCTGGGAGGGAGGTGAAGTTGGGGATGATGTTATTAAATTTAGGGAAGAATTGGGAGCGGACGTGGTGGTACTTGGTACACCGGGTGAGGAAGTGCAGCTCCGTCTCTACTGTACTGAGAGTGCAGTGCTGACACAACCTCTCCTCCCGGGGCAGCCAGGACCGGGTGTGTCGCCCCGTCTCCACGGCCAGGTCGTGTGTGCTCAGTCTGTACCTCGTCAGGGTGTTTCTTAATTTAGGGTCGGATACTGTGCTCAGATAATCTGCTGCACTGTAGTGTCTGTTTAGGGTCAAATAACATCAAATAACAAATAACATCAAATAACATCAAATAATAACAAATAACATCAAATAACATCAAATAACAACAAATAACAACAAATAACACTGCATTTTACTTTATTTTACACTTTACATTGTACAGTTTTAGTTTCAGTTTCCCAATAATTCAGATATTCAGTTCTGAGTCTTTGTGTAATTTGTGTTTATTCTACACTACACTTATACACACTATACTACACTACACCTAAACACACTACACTTATATACACTACACTTACATATACTACACTTAATTACACTACACAGAAATGCACTACACCTAAACACACTACACTTAAATACACTACACTTATATACACTACACTACACTTATATACACTATACTACACTACACTAGACTTAAATACACTACACTTATATACACTACATTGCTCTTATATACACTACACTATACTACACTAAACATAAATACACTACACTTTTCACTGTGAATAATAACACTATGCTACACTACACTGAACTACACAACACTACTATAGATTATACTGAATCACGCTACATTAATCTAACAATCTGTTGTTTGTAGGAGCTGCAGAAACTCGCTCAGTCTCATTCTGAGGTTTATATTTTACCTTTAGGTGAGTTTTTAATATTTTGTTCTGACTTTTAACATTCAGTTAGTCCAGTAAGTACCAATAAAATAATTTAAAGATTTTGCAAGTTTAGTTTAGTAGTGAATAATTCCAACTTTGTTAATCTCATCTAAAAAAAACGGAATAAAATCCATGTTTATTTGATTTGTAATAGGTGGAGCAGGTTTATTTGAGTTATAATCACATTTTGCTTAAAGGATGTGACCAGTCATTTCAAGTTTTAGGATTTTTATTTGTCACATGTGCATTTATTGTCGGTACAAACGGGTGTTATGAGGAGCCCTGGATTAGGCGCAGAAAGTGCTTTTGAAGTGCCGTTTACATCTTATTTTCATGATACTTCATGATGCAAAGAACCTTCTCTAGCAAACAAACACTGCTGAAACCAGAACTCTGACTTGTACTAGTGCTTTACATTAACCTCAACATTAACCTTGTCACAAGGTGGAACAGTGGTATTTGGGTGGATGACCCAGACCCGGTCTGGTTGTTTGTTTGGACTGTTGGAATCTCTGATCACTGCTTGTTTTTACAGACGTCGTTAACGAGGCGAGTATCGAAGCTGCTGTAAAGGAAGTGGCGTCCATCGTGGGTCCGGCGGGGCTGACCTGTCTGATCAACAACGCAGGAATGGCCATTCATGATGACATAAACACTATGACGCGTGACAACATGCTAACCACGTTCCAGTGTAACGCGGCCGCTCCGCTCTTCATCACTAAGGTAGAGTTGGTACTTCATTAATGACGGGAGAATATGAACAAACCCCGGGAGTGATGGATGGTGTTTGATGGTGTTTGATGTGTGTTTCAGGCGTTCTTGCCGCTGTTGCGAGCGGCTGCAGCATCAGTCGGTGGTGGCAGCAAGATGGGGGTGCACCGATCCGCCGTCATCAACATGTCCTCCACCCTCGGCTCCATCCAGGAGAACAGCGGTGGAGGAGAGTTTGCCCAGTTTAGAGTCTGCTCATACCGAGTGTCCAAGGTAAAAACAAAAAGAACCTAAATCATGATCTGAAATGCTCAGAATTCACACTCAGGTTCCAGAACGTTCTTTTTCCTTCTGGTTCCAGACGGCCCTGAACTCTGGGACGAGGTGTTTAGCGATCGAGCTGCAGTCGGACGGGATCCTGTGTGTGGCCGTTCATCCCGGCTGGGTGAGCACCGATATGGGAGGAGAGCAGGTGTGTAGGCACAAACGTACACCATCGATCTGCCAGCAGGGGGCGTAATTGCAGCAGTTATGAGGAATCCCTGTTCAGGCATCGTCCCGCCCCTTACAGACACAGACAATCATGAATTCTAATGAAATAATTTGATAAGTACACACGGCTCCTTCAGATAATTGACTTATTCAAGACTTTTTGATGATGAACATCCCCTGATTTTGTCATTGATCTGAAGAACCAGCCTTTTATTTCTGTCTCTTTAACCCTCGACAGGCACACTTGAGTCCGGAGGAGAGCATCTCGTCCCTGCTGGCTGTCATCTCCAAAATGAGTGAGAAGGATCACGGGGAATTTTTGGATTATAAAGGGGATCGGGTCGCCTGGTGAATTTTAAGGACAGTGGGTGGATGAAGGAATCGGCCACACAGGTTATGATTATTCAGTTATCCTGGAAATAATTCAAAATATCTGTGTGTTGGGTTTAATAGCTTAGATAGTCTAATCATTGTTTACCTTCGGGATCAATAAAGTATATATATATCTATCTATCTAAAATCATTTATGCATGTTAATTATTACGCCGTGATACTTTTGCTTTTAATACCACTAAAGAAAAGCAAGATTTGGCACAGAAGCCGTATCGTTGTTTACAGTGTGTGACGAGGTTTACTCAGCAAATTAATCTCCAGCAGCACCAGCGCATTCACACAGCAGAAAAGACTTATTACTGTTTACAGTGTGGAAATAGTTTTACATTTTAAGTACATTCAAAAGACAACTGCAGCAAGGAGCAGCCATTAACTCATGATGTGGACGTGCTACGAGAACTTTGATTTGTTTTTAAACTATAATCCCCCCTCCATGGAACTGTTAATCTCTGCCTGTTCCAAGATCAACATTCTGACTGAATAAACCAGAGACGTGGAAACAGGAATGAAGTAACTGGAGACGATCTTCAGATGGAAAGATGTGTCTCTCTAAACAAAGATCAGAATCGTCCTGACTGGAATCTCCTCTGAGAAAGAAAGAAAAAGTAGAAGAAGAATGTTATTAAATGTAATATTATTAGTGCTGGTTATTTTAATGGTTTATATGTACCAAATGAGAAAATTCCCCAGTTATTATTTTTCAAATCTGATCATCTTTCTGTAAACTGTCTTATTATTTTATTCTGTAACAATAAAAAAACTGTTTATGTGTTCGTGTAACAGAAATAAAAGCAGCAGCGTTTTAATAAAGATATGAAATAAGAATTTACTGCTGTACGGAACACTGTTAACATTACAGAGATTCCTGTTACAGTTCATTAAAATTGATTTTGCATTTATGAACATACATTAAATGAGTTCAATAAACACAAAAGTTACTGTAAATACAGAAGTTTAACATTTAATGGTTAAAACTGCATATCAGGTAAATCAGTCTTACATAACACTCCATTCCTCAGACCTAAACCACGTGACTTTTCTCTCACGCCACTGTAGAGTTGCCAGGTCTGTATTTTATCCCCTTCATCAAGATGTTATTTAGTGCCAAAACTTCACAAATAAACAGAATGTATTCTGCAGTACTATACACTTAATACTATTTGCAAAAAAACACAACACGGTACGCAACTGATGCAAGTTAGAAAGTTCTGCATTCATTCGGAGGTTGTACAGTTGTAATTTTGTATTTGTAAGCTGTTTTTAAATAGTATGATATTTACAGAATAAGTTTTGGCACTACATCAGTTTCATACCAATTCACCTTTGTTTTTTTGAAAGAACCTCCCCACAGTTAGTGATTGAAGGTTAGGACAGGACCGGCCCATGTGGCTGTGCACAATGAAGATGTTTAGATTGTTTAATGTGATTAAGGTTTAGCTCAAATATCTAATAATGTTCTATAGTAAACATGAAGGTGTATAGATTGTACATGCACGACAGGTGGGACACTGGTGCAACCTGCTGTTCCTGATCTACAGAATAAAACCTCTTTATATCCCCCAACAGGTTACATGCATGATTTTTATTAAAAGGGAATATAATAATGTTATCACATTCTATTATTTGTACTGTCATCATGTTTGCTTCAACTGGTTTCAAAAATGTAATCTTGAGTTATATTTTTATTGAATATTTGCTTTGCGCATTTCAGTAATGGAGGAAATAGATTCAATGACCTGCTTAATCACATAACTGCCCCGCCCTGTCTATTGATTTTAGGGTTTGGGTTAACTTTAAAATACAAATCTGGCAACCCTGAAAGGTTCCTTTTTACTTTGAGTGTAGAGAACTTTATCAAGAGTTTGTTCCTCTGGTGTTCAGTGTGCAGTGTAACAGAGCGGATCTTTAGTTCTGGGTTTGAATATTATCATTAATAATGAGTATTAATTTCAGTCAGTGTAATTCAGTGTTAATCACTGGAGGGAACAGAGGACTGGGACTCCAAATCATCAAACATCTAGTGAGCATCACTGACAGACCCAAAAAAATCATCTCAACCGCCCGAAACCCTGCAGCAGCTCAGGTAACCTCACACAGGACAACACTACACTATACTATACTATACTATACTATACTACACTATACTATACTATACTACACTATACTACACTACTAAACTACACTATACTACACTGCACTATAATATACTATACTACACTATACTAAACTACACTATACTACACTATACTATACTACACTATACTACACTGCACTATAATATACTATACTACACTATACTAAACTACACTATACTACACTACACTAAACTACACTATACTACACTGCACTATAATATACTATACTACACTATACTAAACTACACTATACTACACTATACTATACTACACTATAATACACTATACTGCACTATACTATATTACACTATACTACACTATACTATACTACACATATAAAACTACACTATACTACACTTATAAAAAATACTATATTACACTACACTTATATACACTACACTATACTATACTACAATTATATACACTACACTTTTTACTACGAATAATAACACTATGCTACACTACACTGAACTACACAACACTACTATAGATTATACTGAATCACGCTACATTAATCTAACAATCTGTTGTTTGTAGGAGCTGCAGAAACTCGCTCAGTCTCATTCTGAGGTTTATATTTTACCTTTAGGTGAGTTTTTAATATTTCGTTCTGACTTTTAACATTCAGTTAGTCCAGTAAGTTCCAATAAAATCATTTAAAGCTTTTGCAAGTTTAGTTATAATTTTTAGTTTTAAATAGTTTCAAGATTTTTATTTGTCACATGTGCATTTATAGTAATGAGGAACGCTGGATTAGGCGCAGAGAGTGCTTTTGAATTACCGTTTACATCTTATTTTTAAGATACTTTATGCAGAGAACCTTCTCTAGCAAACAAACACTGCTGAAACCAGAACCAGAAACCTCAAGGCTGTGGCTTGTACCAGTGCTTAACATTAACCTCAACATTAACCTTGTTACAAGGTGGAACAGTGGTATTTGGGTGCATGCACAGAAAACTGGGCGAGGCTGATAAGATTTTACCAGTCATGCTCAATAGTCGAGTGTAGGAAGAGTAAAATTGTATATTTTTGTTTGGTTCTACATTTGTAGATGTAATGCTTCGTTCTGTGTTATTAATTCTTTTCGAGTTTCCACCGGTCCTCCAAGATGTTCCGTAGCAGAAATCTAAATCTAGAAGGACGTGTTGATGTGAAGCACAGTGATGGATTACCACCCAGAACTGTTGGAATCTCTGATCACTGCTTGTTTTTACAGACGTCGTTAACGAGGCGGGAATCGAAGCTGCTGTAAAGGAAGTGGCGTCCATCGTGGGTCCGGCGGGGCTGACCTGTCTCATCAACAATGCAGGAATGGCCATTCATGATGACATAAACACTGTGACGCGTGACAACATGCTAACCACGTTCCAGTGTAACGCGGTCGCTCCGCTCTTCATCACTAAGGTAGAGTTGGTACTTCATTAAGAAGAGAATATGAACAAACCCCAACTGTCAGAAAAGTTGGGACATGTGCTGGGACATTCTCTTGAGTGTTGAGATTTACAGTATAATGCAGCGCAAGCTAAACTATGTAACGGGTCTGGTTCCACCGGGAAATGCTCTGCGTGGGGCAGGAATACCCTGGACGCAGCACTAATCCATCCCTCAGATTCGGCCATCCGCCACCTCAACAGAGCCTCTGTAATAAAATAGTTTGTTTTATTAAACTGAAGCTCTTTGGGTTGTAATAAATGATTCTTTTGTCCTGAAACATGTGGAGTTGTGGATTAAATGAGCTCTACAGACCTGCTCACTGATGTCTGACCTAAATGTGAGCGGTGGGAGTGATGGACTGTGTTTGATGGTGTTTGATGTGTGTTTCAGGCGTTCTTGCCGCTGTTGCGAGCGGCTGCAGCATCAGTCGGTGGTGGCAGCAAGATGGGGGTGCACCGATCCGCCGTCATCAACATGTCCTCAATCGCTGGCTCCATCCAGGAGAACAGCGGAAAAGGAGAGTTTACCAAATTTAAAGTCTGCTCTTACCGAGTGTCCAAGGTAAAAAAAACTAAATCATGATCTGAAATCCTTTGCTCAGAATTCACACTCCAGAACGTTCTTGTTCCTTCTGGTTCCAGGCGGCTCTGAACATGGCGACGAGGTGTTTAGCAATCGAGCTGAAGTCGGACGGGATTCTGTGTGTGACCCTTCATCCCGGCTGGGTGCGCACCGATATGGGAGGAGAGGAGGTGTGTAAGCACAAACGTACACCATCGATCTGCCAGCAGGGGGCGTAATTGCAGCAGTTATAAGGAATCCCTGTTCGGGCATCGTCCCTCCCCTTACAGACACAGCCAATAGTGTGTCCGTGTAAGCACCCAGCCAGCACAGATCCGCATTTTAACAAAATGTCATGAAATGATTTGATGAGTACACACGGCTCCTTCAGATAACATTTTTTAAAACTGCACTTTGAATCACAACACTGTTAGAAATCACAGCATTTTATTTCTGTCTCTTTAACCCTCGACAGGCACACTTGAGTCCGGAGGAGAGCATCTCGTCCCTGCTGGCCGTCATCTCCAAAATGAGTGAGAAGGATCACGGGGAATTTTTGGATTATAAAGGGAATCGGGTCGCCTGGTGAATTTGAAGTTCGGCTGTCTGATGAACGTCATCGAGTTATGTTACGATTATTCATTTATCCTGGAGATTCGGGGATATCTGTGTGGTGGGTTTAATAGCTTAGATAGTCTAATCATGGTTTAAAATCAGTCTAAATGAACGTATACATGTTAATCATTACACCGTCGTTATTTAGCTTTTGATACCACTAAAGAAAAGCAAGATTTGGCACAGAAGTCATATCATTGTTTACAGTGTGGGAGTTTTACTCAGCAGCTTAATCTCCAGCGGCACCAGCGCATTCACACAGCATAAAAGACCTATTAATGTTTACAGTGTGGGAAGAGTTTTACTTTTTCAAGTTCATTCAAAAGACAACTGTGTTAAGGTGCAGCTATTTACTACTGACATGGACATGGTGAGATGTAAAGATGTGTCTCTCTAAACAAAGATCAGAATCGTCAAGACTGAAATGTTTATCATGTTACAAGATTATTATTATTATTATTATTATTATTATTGGTGCTGGTTATTTTAATGATTTTTGCCTAACAAATTAGAAAATATTATTCTAATCTGATCATCTTTCTGTAAACTCATCATTTTATTCTGTAACAATAGAACTGTTTATGTGTTCGTGTAACAGAAATAAAAGCAGCAGCGTTTTAATAAAGATATGAAATAAGAATTTACTGCTGTACGGAACACTGTTAACACTACAGAGATTCGGTTACAGCTCATTAAAATTGAATTACTGATTTTGCGTTTATAAACATACATTAAATGAGTTCAATTAACACAAAAGTTACTGTAAATACAGAAGTTTAACATTTAATGGTTAAAACTGCATATCAGGTAAATCAGTCTTACATAACACTCCATTCCTCAGACCTAAACCACGTGACTTTTCTCTAACGCCACTGTAGAGTTGCCAGGTCTGTATTTTATCCCCTTCATCAAGATGTTATAGCTGCTATTTAGTGCCAAAACTTCTCAAATAAACAGAATGTATTCTGCAGTACTATACACTACAACACGGTACTCAAATGTAAGGTGCAATTGATGCAAGTGCACATGTGTATTAGAAAACAGCTCTGCATTAATTCTTAAGTCACACATGTATTTGCAACAGTTGTATTTTTTAAATGTTATGCTATTTACAGAATAAGTTTTGGCACTAAATCAGCTTCATACCAATTCACCTTTGTTTTTTTTGTTTTTTTGAAAAAAACTCCCCACAGTTAGTGATTAAAGGTTAGGGTTAGGGGACAGGCCCATGTAGCTGTGCAGCACCTACACAATCCGCAGCACCACCATGTTTATACAATGAAGCTGTTTAGATTGTTTAATGTGATTAAGGTTTAGCTCAAATATCTAATAATTTTCTATAGTAAACACAAAGGTGTGAACGACATATAGATGCTCCATGCATGACAGGTGGGACACTGGTGCAACCTGCTGTTCCTGATCTACAAAATAAAAAACCCTCCTTATATCCCCCAACAGGTTACATGCGGGATTTGTATTAAAAGGGAATATAATAATGTTATCACATTCTATTATTTGTACTGTCATCGTGTTTGCTCCAATTAGTATCAAAAATGTAATCTTACCCGCTCAGGTGGCGCAGCGGTAAAAAGAAACGCGCTGCAACCAGGGCTGGATTCTGAGAGCGTGGTATCGAATCCAGCCTTGCTTTACCGGTTCGAAGCTGAGTGGCTATATGAGCAACGATTGGCCGGTTGCTCATGTGGGGGGGCGGGACAAAGAACCGGATGTGGGTCTCTCTCTGTCAGAATGCGATCGCGTTCTCTGCCGGCTGATTTGAGGCGCTTACACAGAGATGGGAGAGGGTGCCCTTAGGGTGTGTCTCTCCGCATGCAATGCTAGGTGGCGCCAAACTCGTCAATGTGTGGGTGGCAAAGATGCATCTGGCTGCTGCTCGTGTTTCGGAGGGGATACGGGTTAGCTTCAATCACCTCCGTCAGGGCAGGGTTCGGCATAGACAGAGAGGAAGCACGATGCTAATTGAACAATTGGATGCGCTAAAAAAGAGGAGAAAAAGGGGTAAAAATTAAAAAAAATAAAAAAATGTAATCTTGAGTTATATTTTCATTTTATATTTTGCTTTGCGCTCCAGTAATAATATCCAGACTCATTCTGCTCAAATCCATCATTTCAGAAATGGCAGAAATGGATTCAGTAACCAGTTTAGTCACGTTACTGGTCCTGATTCGTCCTGACTATTGATTTTAGGGTTTGGGTTAACTTTAAAATACAAATCTGGCAACCCCGAACGTTTCCACTTTACAGTGACAGTGGACAGTAGAAAACTTTATAAATAGTTCATTTATTATTAACTGTGTAGTTGTCAGCAGAGTTTCAGAGTTCAGATCTCAGTGTGCAGTGTTACAGAGCGGATCTTTAGTTCTGGGTTTAAATATTATCATTAATAATGAGTGTTAATTTCAGTCAGTGTAATTCAGTGTTAATCACTGGAGGGAACAGAGGACTGGGACTCCAAATCATCAAACATCTAGTGAGCATCACTGACAGACCCAAAAAAATCATCTCAACCGCCCGAAACCCTGCAGCAGCTCAGGTAACCTCACACAGGACAACACTACACTACACTATACTATACTATACAACACTATACTATACTACACTATACTATACTATACTACACTTATATACACTATACTACACTTATATACACTACACTATACTATACTACACCATACTATACTATAGTACACTTATATACACTATACTATACTACACTATACTATACTACACTTATATACACTACACTATACTATACTACACCATACTATACTATAGTACACTTATATACACTATACTATACTACACTATACTATACTACACTTATATACACTACACTATACTATACTACACCATACTATACTATAGTACACTTATATACACTATACTATACTACACTATACTATACTACACTTATATACACTACACTATACTATACTACACCATACTATACTATAGTACACTTATATACACTATACTATACTACACTATACTATACTACACTTATATACACTACACTATACTACACTTATATACACTACACCTAAATACACTATACTGCATTACACTTAAATAGATTACACTACACATGAATACACTTTTCACTGTGAATAATAACACTATGCTACACTACACTGAACTACACAACACTACTATAGATTATACTGAATCACGCTACATTAATCTAACAATCTGTTGTTTGTAGGAGCTGCAGAAACTCGCTCAGTCTCATTCTGAGGTTTATATTTTACCTTTAGGTGAGTTTTTAATATTTTGTTCTGACTTTTAACATTCAGTTAGTCCAGTAAGTTCCAATAAAATCATTTAAAGTTTTTACAAGTTTAGTTATAAGTTTCAGTTTTAAATAGTTTCAAGATTTTTATTTGTCACATGTGCATTTATAGTAATGAGGAACGCTGGATTAGGCGCAGTGAGTGCTTTTGAAGTACCGTTTACATCTTATTTTTAAGATACTTTATGCAGAGAACCTTCTCTAGCAAACAAACACTGCTGAAACCAGAACCAGAAACCTCAAGGCTGTGGCTTGTACCAGTGCTTAACATTAACCTCAACATTAACCTTGTTACAAGGTGGAACAGTGGTATTTGGGTGCATACACAGAAAACTGGGCGAGGCTGATAAGATTTTACCAGTCATGCTCAATAGTCGAGTGTAGGAAGAGTAAAATTGTATATTTTTGTTTGGTTCTACATTTGTAGATGTAATGCTTCGTTCTGTGTTATTAATTCTTTTCGAGTTTCCACCGGTCCTCCAAGATGTTCCGTAGCAGAAATCTAAATCTAGAAGGACGTGTTGATGTGAAGCACAATGTTGGAATCTCTGATCACTGCTTGTTTTTACAGACGTCGTTAACGAGGCGGGCATCAAAGCTGCTGTAAAGGAAGTGGCGTCCATCGTGGGTCCGGCGGGGCTGACCTGTCTCATTAACAACGCAGGAATGGCCATTCATGATGATGTACACACTGTGACGCGTGACAACATGCTAACCACGTTCCAGTGTAACGCGGTCGCTCCGCTCTTCATCACTAAGGTAGAGTTGGTACTTCATTAATGACGGGAGAATATGAACAAACCCCGGGAGTGATGGATGGTGTTTGATGGTGTTTGATGGTGTTTGATGTGTGTTTCAGGCGTTCTTGCCGCTGTTGCAAGCGGCTGCAGCATCAGTCGGTGGTGGCAGTGTGATGGGGGTGCACCGATCCGCCGTCATCAACATGTCCTCCACCCTCGGCTCCATCCAGCAGAGCCGGGGAGAGACATTCTGCTCTTACCGAGTGTCCAAGGTAAAAAAAAAAAAGAACCAAAATCATGATCTGATTTCCTTTGCTCGGAATTCACACTCAGGTTCCAGCACGTGTGATGATCATTCATGATGCTCCAGATTCACATTCCTCAGACGAGTACGCTCGTGTCCGCACACGTTCCTCAGAGTTCTTGTTCCTTCTGGTTCCAGACGGCTCTGAATATGGCGACGAGGTGTTTAGCGATCGAGCTGCAGTCGGACGGGATCCTGTGTGTGGCCGTTCATCCCGGCTGGGTGAGCACCGATATGGGAGGAGAGCAGGTGTGTAAGCACAAACGTACACCATCGATCTGCCAGCAGGGGGCGTAATTGCAGCAGTTATGAGGAATCCCTGTTCAGGCATCGTCCCGCCCCTTACAGACACAGACAATCATGAATTCTAATGAAATAATTTGATGAGTACACACGGCTCCTTCAGATAGACTTATTCAGATTGACTTATTCAAGACTTTTTGATGATGAACATCCCCTGATTTTGTCATTGATCTGAAGAACCAGTGAATTCTAACATTTTTTACGTGATTTCAACACTGTTAAAAATCACGGCCTTTTATTTCTGTCTCTTTAACCCTCGACAGGCACCCTTGAGTCCGGAGGAGAGCATCTCGTCCCTGCTGGCTGTCATCTCCAAAATAAGTGAGAAGAACCAGGGGGAATTTTTGGATTATAAAGGGGATCGGGTCGCCTGGTGAATTTTAAGGTCGGCGGGCTGATGAAGGAATCGATTATTCATTTATCCTGGAAATTTGAGGATATTTATGTGGTGGGTTTAATAGCTTAGATATTGAATTATATAACAGACACAGAAAAGCCTGATTGTGTCTGATTGGCTGGCAGGTTTGACGGGTGCAATCGTTTTCTTTTTTATAAGAGGGCAGCTGTAACATAGATCCAGTCACAAGTCTAATCATGGCTTTAAATTAGATTCTGAATAATTTTGCTTTTTTAACATCTGGAGAAGCCTAAAGGCTGATATGCTGGTCGACTGGACTCCTTGTTGCTGCTGCAGATGCGACCGCTGCTGGCAGACCGGTGTAACTGCACTAGTGGTGTAGAATTGTATAACTGTCCAATAAACAGTTGTGAAACCTGACTGAGCTTGTCTGGCCTTTTACTTCAAAAACAGATTTTATTAAAACAGACTGACCCTCTGTGTGATCTTTTCAGCTAGAATAACAGCCGCTCTACTGAGAAGCTTCACACAAGACTTGTGTGAATTTGTGACTATGTGTGTGGGAATTTGTGCCCCTTCGGCCAGTCAAGAAAGCCACAACTCATGTTCCGGTTCATCCCAGAGCTGTTGAGTGGGACTGAGGTCAGGGCTCTGTTCAGGAGCTTTTCTTCACGTCTTTGTAGAGCTTTCTTTGTGCACAGGGGCCCAGTCATGCTGGAATATGAAAGGACCTTCCCTAAACTGTTGCTGCAAAGTCAAATGCATATTTTCATGGCTGAAACACATGAATTCAGTCATTAGAAGGGGCGTCCCGATTTTTTTGACATGTAATTTATTGTCACCCTGATTGTTTCAAGCCTTGTATGAAGGTAAGTCGCTGAGTGGATGGTGTGTGTGTGTGTGTGTGTGCATCAGTTCCAGAAGTATTGGCACCCCTGCTAAATATAGGAGAGATATCTGATTATTAATTCAAATCATTTTCATCTACTGCAGTATCCTGGTCAGGGTCGCAGCGGGTCCACATTAGGCAGGAACACCCTGGACATAGTGCCAATCCATCGTTGAGCTGCTGCCGTACCCACCGCTCAGACATCGCCAATCATGTCTGTGTCTAGCCTAATAGACTGCTTTGTTAAGAATTCACCTGAACAGAAAACAGACCATTTGCCGTCTTTGGTCACTGAGTTTGGCATGTTCTTCCAGTGTTTGTATGGGTTTCTTCTACTTCCTATTATCAGTTATCATGCAGAAGATGGATTGCCTGCTGTAAATTGCAATCTGATTAAGTAAGTAAGGTAACCACTAGGCAGTGTAGCCTAGTAGTTAAGGTACTGGAGTAGTAATCAAAAGGTCGCTGGTTCAAGCCCCTCTACTGCCAGATTGTCACTGTTGGGCCCTTGAGCAAGGCCCTTAATACTCAGTTGCTTAGACAAAATACTGTCACAGTACAGTAAGTCGCTTTGGATAAAAGAGTCTGCTAAATACTGTAAATGTGAATGAGGTGGGTAAATAAGTCAGACCCAAGCTCGGATAAATAGGGACGGTTGTGTTAGGAAGGCATTTAGAGCCAGATGAGGTACGTGAACCAGAATAATCGAGCTGTAGCAACACATAAAAGAGGAGCGGCTGAAAAGAAGAGAAAAATAAAATATAAAAACTTATTTCTTCAAAAAATATAAAATTAGAAATGAATTTACAGCTCATGAATATAAATGGATTCTGTGAGACGATGGGACGCAGAGCCGAAAGCCATTTACAACTTTTATTTATCCACACATCAGTTCACATCAGCCACCAGAATGAGACTGAAGCGGACGACAGTAACGGAGACGGAGTTCAGACGGTCACGCCAGGGGTCAGAACGGAGCCTCGCTGTGCTGAGAGCTTCAGGGTTGGTTCATTTCCTCTGAGGTCAGAGAGAACGGCAGGTTGTCCAGGGCGCCCATATCTGCAAAACAGGGGTCACGTCTCGGTCCGATTAAAATGTAAATGTTCTGGATCTGCGTGTTTAAATCCACGCGGGTGCGTTAACGCTCACCTCTCAGTTTGAGATACGACAGGAAGCCGACGATGTTGTGGACGATGTCTTCGTCTGATATTCTTAAAGATCCTTACAAACACAAACACAAGAAACTCAATAATATCTGTGGTAGGAGCTTCATGTCTGATCTCTCATCTTTGGCTTAAAGATAAAAAACAACCTTTTATTTGATGTTTCGACAAGAATTGATGTTTTATAATACAGAACATGGTCAAAAGTATTGGGGCGCCCTTTCTAATTACTGAATTTATGTGTTTCATCTACAAGTCATCATACAATCAGTGATATAAAGGAAAGCACATGTTTTCAGCATATATACCTGTCAGCAGTGTAGCCTAGTGGTTAAGGTACTGGTCCAGTATTCAGAAGGTTGCCGGTTCAAGCCCCACCACTACCAGGTTGCCACTGTTGGGCCCTTGAGCAAGGCCCTTAACCCTCAATTGCTTAGACTGTATACTGTCACAACTGTAAGTCGCTTTGGATAAAAGCGTCTGCTAAATGCCGAAAATGTAAATATAAATATATACTTTGCAGCAACAGCCTTAGCCTAGTGGTTAAGGTACTGGACTGGTAAGCAGAAGGTTGCTGGTTCAAACCCCACCACTGCCAGGTTGCCACTGTTGGGCCCTTACACAAGGCCCTTAACTCTCAATTGCTCAGATTGTAAGTCACTTTGGAATGAAAAAGCATCTGCTAAATGCCGAAAAATACCTGACCTCAGCCCCACTCAACAGCTCTGGGATGAACCGGAACATCAACTGAGACTTTCATGACTGAATGGGCGCAAATTCCCATACACATACTTAAGTCTTGTGAGAAGCCTTCTAAGCAGAGAGGTCTAATACTCACATAGAGTATTAACACTGTGATCTAGCGTCCAAATACTTTCAGCCGTATAGTTTATAATCACTCAACCCTAGTGTTTACATCTCCTTATCATCAGCAAAATCTCACAACTTAGATATAGCCAAACCCCCAAAACACCAGGTAAAAAGAGACATGCACCCGTGAGGTTAATCATCACCGTGATCGTTACCCGATTTGAGCTCGTCCTCCACGGCCGCGTCCCTCTTCCCGGCCAGGCCGTGCTTATCGCTGAACATCCTGTGGCTGTCGATGGCATCTGATCACAAACACAAGCACACGTGATATTACACGCATCATCGACACGCCTCACACGCTGCAGTCCTGACCCACACAGCAGAACCCCGTCAGTCTCAAATGAGGTGCATTATCCTGAAATGATGCACCCGTTTTTTAGGCATCCTGCAGGGCTTCGGTCATTGGGAATTGCTTTCACGGCTCGTTTCTGCACAGCTTCAGAGCACAGTCACGTTACAGAGGTGAGGAGAGGGAGGAAGTATGAGAAGAAGAAGAAGAAATGACCAGGATCTCACAGCGAAGCCAGCACAGTCGGACAGACGGGCAGAGAGGAAGCAGGATGTATATTTATTGCTAACTCTATGTTATAGACCACCAAATTAGATTGCCCCTCGCTCCCCAAGACATAGCCAATCATTACTGTATGATACTGATAAAGAACCCTGTACATCCCAGCGTAAGTGGGCTAGCATAATTCAGTGCAATTATGTCCAGTTATTTATTCACTTTGCACTGGTTAAAATAAATGTTTTAATTCTACAGCTGTTAAATCGTTTACATTCTGCGCTGACCACACACACACACACACACACACACACACAGCGGTTTGCATAAAATCACAGAGCAATTTCCCGTGCTGACGTCAGCGACCTGCAGGAGCTAGCTTACATTCACCAAGCAGCTCTTCTCTCCCCCTTGCACTGGGAGCTTCCTTTATCTGTATTAGATGATCAATACGACCTGAAACACATGGATGAAGCAACTTTACCCAGCTTACACACTGCTGCACAATGTGTGTGTGTGTGTGTGTGTGTGTGTGTGTGTTTAACCTGAATGCAGGACAGAATTAAGACACACACACACACAAACACACACACACACAAACACACTTATACCAATACCAGCCAACGACAACACAACATGGAAAAGTGGACAGTACTGTTAAATAAAAGGGTTTTGAATGTTTTTGGTTGAGCTCGTAGCCGCTGATGCGCCGGTGCTTTCACATCATTATCACGTGAAAATCTTCTTCCCCTTAAAGCTTCTTTCAGCCTCCAAACAGGTGGAGATCAGACGGAGTAAAGCCGGACTATAAGCGTCTCTCAGACACGAGCGATTCCTCCTCCTCCCACCCTCACCGTGATGAAGAGATAATCAGTGTTATTCACTTCACCTGTCAGTGGTCATAATGTTATGCCTACTCGGTGTAGTTTGACCATAATATATGGTCAAAAGTATTGGGATGCCCCTTCTAATGACTTAATTCATGTGTTTCTGTCACAATCACTAGCAGGTGTAATAAATCAATTTTTAAAGGGAAATATGCTTCCAACTTTGCAGCAACAGTTAGGGAAGGCCCTTTCCTGTTTTAGCATGAGCGAGCTCTATAAAATATCTAAAGTAGCTCCAGTGTCCTGCACAGAGCCCTGACGTTTTCTTTTTTAATCTATCTGGCTTTAATCATTGAATTCGATATTCTATTATCGGTGTTTCATACAGACAGCAGATTTATCATTCCTCAGTACTCAGCCTGTCCTAAAGGAGAATAAAATCCAAGTACTACCCTCATGACCCCTCAGGGACCGTCCTGCGACCCCCTAGGTTATGAGGCACTGTTTTAATTAAACGTATCTGATGCAGCAGACTGAGGTGGAGCCCCACTGATCAAAACCACACAGATTCGAGGTGAACTTGTGTGTTTGTGTTTAAACTCACGGGGACCGAGCAGATATCCGGCGCTGTTCAGGGTCCAGCCGCGCTTCTCTTTAGCCTGCAGGATAAAATACAGGAATACAAATCATTTACCGTGTTTTTAAATATCCTCTGTTTATTTATGATGAGTTAAATACAGACCACATGTGAAAAACACTGGGAGCAAATTAGCTGCCACTTCATCTTCTATATTCTATCAATTCTTCATTATTACTCTCCTGCGTCATGTTCGGATTCATTGCCAAATCTCCAGAAAACCCACAATACAATGCAGCACAGTGGCACAACTGGTAGAGGTGCCACACCGCTCGATGGTACTGATGACCTGGGTTTGACGCTTGTTTCCTGTCACTGATGACAGGGTTTGGCATGTTGTCCCAGTGTCTTTCTGGGTCTGTCTGGGTACTCCGTTTTCCTCCCACCACCTTTAACATACAGAAGGTGGATTGGCTCCTCTAGCCAGCCTGTATAGTGAGGAGTGAGTGAATGTGTTTTTAGGGAAGTTGTAACCTAGCGGTTAAAGTACTGGACTAGTAATCAGAAGGTTGCTGGTTCAAGCCCCACCACTGCCAGTTTGCCATTGTTGGGCCCCTGAGCAAGGCCCTTAACTCTCAATTGCTTAGACAATTTACTGTCACAGTGCTGTAAGTCACTTTGGATAAAAAGGATGAGCTAAATGCTGAAAATTTAAATGTTTTTCTTTTTATTGCTCCTAATGTGTTCAGATGGTGCAGGACCCACCATGATCCTGACCAAAATGAGAAAGTGTACTATAATCTGTGATTATTATCAGTGACAGCGACTTAAATAATTTAACTGGTGGTGTAGAAAGTTCAGTCTCTATGATCGACTACTGCTGGGGAGGTAAATTCACTGTCAGATGTAATTCAAAAACCATTAAAAAAAAATTTATAATAAAAATAATAACTGGAACATATGTGAGCTCATTTCAGTGAGCTTTAGATAACCAGAGGAGAAGCCACACCATAGAGTTAATGACAATATAGACCTTTATACACCGTGTACGTATATCTTTGACCCAGCAGATCTTCATTAATAAAATAATAAAATCCCAAAATTGGGATAAAATATAAAATGCACATTCCTTTCAAGTCTAATTAAACCTTAAAATTCTGTTAAAATAGAAGAAATATAAATAGATATAAAACTGATACACACCGCAATGACCATTCCCAGCGTCTCTGTCAAAAGTGCCCCAAAAACCAGAGAGAAACAGACACCGCCGATCCACTTCTGCATCTGAGAAAAATAAAATAATAATAATAATTATTATTATTATTATAATTACTAACATGCACTCAGGTGCAGCTTTAAAATATAAAATGACAGAACCAGAAAAGCGTTCTCACCCTGAGTGTGTTCAGTTAGACCTGGTTTGATGAAATGTGAAGCAGGTTGGAGCTGCAGGTTTGTGGTTCTCAGGTTTTTGCTGGTTTTTATACACGCAGCAGCTCTACGTCACTAATAATCACCTCTACTGTATCTCTGTCTCACTGTGCTCTACAACTACGTTAGCATAGATCCCTTCATGCAGGCTGTAGATCTGAGCTGCTGTCCAGTTTTTATTGGGTTTGAATGTTAATGAAATATAACACATGAACGCCGGTGTGTTTAGTCTGAATTCATTCGAATCTGTGACACAGTATATGGTCAAAAGTATTGGGACAGCTCTTATTACTGAATTTGTGTGTTTTAGCTACAACAATTGCTAACAAGTGTAATGGGTCAATTATATAAAGGACTTTTAGGCAGCAACACTTTAGGGAAGATCCGTTCCTGTGCACAATGAGAGCTCTATAAAGACATAGGAATAGCTCGGTTTATAGAAACTCCAGCACAGAGTCCTGAGCTCAGCCCCACTCAACAGCTCTGGGATGAACCGGAACACCAAGTGAGGCTCTTTTGACCACCATCAGTGCCCAACTCTGTGGTATTCAGCTAGAGTAATTTATCATTAACTATTAAATAAAAATACAAAAACACATTAATACATTAATAATAATAATAATAATTATAATAATAAACATAGTAATATATTAATAAACATAACAATAATAATAACTTAATGTAGTATAACAATAATAATAATAAAATATAGTGTAATAATAATAATAATAATTTAATGTAGTATAATAATAATAACAATATAATAATAATAATTTAATGTAGTATAATAATAATATAATGATAAAAATAATAATTTAATGTAGTGTAATAATATTAATAATAATAATTTAATGTAGTATAATAATAATAATAATATTAAAATGTAGTATAATAATAATAATTTAATGTAGTATAATAATAATAATAATATAATAATTTAATGTAGTGTAATAATAATAATATAATAATAATAATAATAATAATTTATTGTAGTATAATCATAATAATATGATAAAAATAATAATTTAATGTAGTGTAATAATATTAATAACAATAATTTAATGTAGTATAATAATAATAATATTAAAATGTAGTATAATAATAATAATTTAATGTAGTATAATAATAATAATAATAATAAATTCACTAAAAACTAACAAACTATATATATATATATATATATATATATATATATATAAATATATATAATTTTTTTAAATAGAATTACTCCTTAAAAAATAACAATGGTTAATTTTTTTAAGCTTTATTTATTTTATTAATTATTATTGTTTAACAGGTTTGTCATGTGTCAAGGGTTAAATTCGTGGAATGCATGTAAAAGCTCTGTGGTGCTGATGATGCTATAAATAACACAGAAACTGCAGCTCTTAGAGATGCACTGGATTTAATATGGATGACCTGAGGAATGCCTGGTGAGAACATCATGTGTAAGAATGCTTTATTATTTCCCGTGTAGCCTGGAGGATGGTACGTACTCCCGCAGCACTGATCAGACAGGACGATGATGCCTGTGATAACGGCATGATACTGAAACATCATTCAAGAACCAGCAGATGTACTGGAGGAAAATGAGCAGATTAAAAAGGACAAAGATGATGAAGAAGAGCAGACTAGATGTTCTGTAGAAGAACCGTGTAATGGATCTCTCGTTCATGCTCTCTGTCTCTGTCTGGACTGCTGAGTTGATCATGTTTTTCTCTGATGAACAGACGTCTAGTGCTTTAGTTTCTCCAGATTCTTCAGCTTCTTTCTGAAGGAGTCCGTTATGAGACTGGATGACTGAAGGACTCCCTGGATTGCTGGTTTGAATGAAAAAATGATAGTTATTAATTTAAATGCCATGAATAGAGCTGCACAATGTGCTTTCTTGCTGTCTTTCTATCTTTGGAAGGAGATGTGCCCATCAGTCTGAGCTACACGACTAGCCACGACAAGCAGTGCCAGGATTAGGACCTAATAATTGTTATTTATTTATTTTTTGTCACACAATCAAGGTTGACTTAAACAGTTTGAACATTTTGGTGTCTCATGGCAGTGAGAATTAGTTTGTCTTAATGGAGGCGCTTTGAAAAGATCAGCGGCCATAAAAACTGAGCAGCGATACCACAGTGGCAAGAAACGTGGCACCATTCCACTCTACAGGAAATCATGATCAATACATACAATAAACTGTGCAGTATGAGCCACGAGACACCAAGACTATCTGATGAACTGTAGTATTCCAAGCCTACCAGCAGTCTGACCGGTGATCTTGACCTTTGCACTTCTCTCTTTTGCATGTAGGCAGATTGATGCGGAGCATGCAGACGGTTCGAGAAGATGAAGCATGTTCAAGCGTGTTCGATAGTTTGTCCACGGTCCTGTTCAGTCGCTCTGTTATCTGACCGGGAAGCTGTTTAAACAAAACAACAAACAAATAATAAAATAAGAAGGTTCTATTCTGTCAGAACTTATTTTATAATATCATCAAAAACAACCCAGCATTCTCAGAGTGAAGCAAGAAACATGGAAAAAGGAAATTGTACATGCTTTTCTTCATCTATACAAGAATACATTTATGCATTATTGCATTACAAAATGTAAGCTGCAATTCACAGAACAGTGTAACTCTGAGCTGCATTCAGAGCATTGCTGCCAGGGGGCGCTAGAGCAGCAACATTTTGTCTATGTCTAAGAGGGGTGGAAAAAGAGACCCTGACTAGAATAAAGCAATAGTAAACCATGACAGTGAAATTAAATTAATATATATATATATATACCACCTTTGTTAAGCCTACCATAGAGATAAACTTTGTTTGTATACATTTACCAACTCTAACAACTGTAATCTGTTACAATCAGATAATGTTTGAATGGTGGACCGTTCCCACCACTTTAATGTCACTAACATGGTAATGCCATGGTAGTGCACATTGTACCGGTACAGTATATCAGATGTTGTTGTTTGTTTATATATGGTTTAATTTGGTTTATTATTTACGACGGTGTATTAGGGCCACTGTAAAAAATATTTTTACGTTTCGATTTCGAGAATAAAGTCAAAATGATTTTGAGAATAAAAATCGTTGGCTTGTCAGTTCAGAGAAGCGCGGGTCTCAGTACCAGGATCGGCCTCCACTGCGCATTTTTGTGGTTACTGTGGTTATCCAATAACCTGTGATTACTTTTGGGTGTTGGTTTTATTGTACGCTTTTATCCACATGACATGACGACTAAACCCGTCAATGCAATCGTTTATAGCGATGCCATACGGCTTTAGTTTATCGTACGAGTCCATAAGGCTCTGAAGTACTGGCGACGACGCAGACGCAGACCACACCGGTGTCGCACGTTCTTCTAAATAAACCCGGTTTATTACTAAGCCGTTTCAGCGTCCTTACACTAATAACACGCTGGTGCTGATGTGCAGGAGATTGGGGGATTTCTTTATTTGTGAAACTGATACGAAAGTAGAACTTTACCAGATCATGAACATCCCTCATTTTAACACCAGGAGGGAGCTGTGGTCGTAATATTTCCACTTTAATCTCAAAATCATTTCGACTTTATTCTTGAAATTAATTCGACTTTATTCTCTAAATCAAAAATTAAAAATATATATTTTACAGTGGCTCTAATAGGCTGTTGTAATATTTCTATAGATGACATTACTTAAAGCTTAGCCTGACTGCAGTGAGCTGCTGAAAATCATCTGACTGCCAAGTTGTACAATCGACCCCGTCGTCCCCTAATTCTAGTTCGAATTAACCATTTAAACACATTAAATCGTTTTAAAACTACACATTCTAACTAAACTAAAACAATATAATTAATTCGGATCTTACCTTGTGAATGATTCGGTCTGTATGATCGTTATAAACCGGTTTAATCATTTTGTTTGTTTTGTTTTGGTTTGAAAAACGCAGCTGACTGAAATAACTGATTTCCTGAGGTAACACTGACAGGACGGTAGTGACTAAATAAATCGCTTTTTTTTTTTTGAGGAATTTTAAATGGAATATTTTGCTGTTTTAAGTATTTTGGGATTCTTTTACTTGGCAAAAATCGGAATTAAAACCGAGTGGATTTTTATTTACTGTCTTTTATAAGACTGTGGTTGCGTTCAACACTACACACTAGCGTGCTAAACAGTGGAACTACTTCGGACTCTTTAATGTATTCGTATTTAGCAAGTGCTGCTAACCATAAATGATGCTTTAAATTCAATACATGATGTTTTGTAGTGTTAATGATTTGGTAATTTATCTAAATTAAACAAAACTTTTCCACAAAATGTCACCTGATGTATTTATTTTTGTATTAATGTGGTAGGATGAAACAAAACACATCCACACAACAAAAACACACTTCAATTCCACACCAATCCAGCCAGGGATCATTTTACTGTTTTTATTAATTATTATTTTATCATTTTAGTCAAATCAGTTCGAACCATGTCTTTCAGAAATACAGCTACTCACTATTATTTATTTGTTCATTAGATTTGATTTTAACTTTATGTTTTACACTTTGGTTCCATGCAGGACAGGACAGGTAGTTACTGCTTACACAATTCTATTCCATTTATTTATAAAGCACATTTAAAAGCCAAAGCTAACCAAAGTGCTGTACAGCAGAATACAACAAAATACACACACACACACACACACATATATATATATATATATACAGTATATTTGTCTTTAATTGTTGTATTCTGCTATATATATATACATTGTTAGATGAATAAATATGGAATAAATATGGATGTAATAAAGGTATGAATGCCTGTCTCAAAATCTTTAAATGATAAAACAGATTTCAATTTGGCAATGTGTCTTAATTCGAAAATAACCCCTAGATTTTTAGAACAGAAGTTCAAACTGGGGAAGGAAAGTTTCAGATCATCGCCAATAATTTGGGAACTTGCAGATGAACCAAAGATGACTACCTCAGACTTGCTCCCATTGAGCAATTACACAAGAGTCATCAGTTCAAGTTTAATATCAAACACAGTCATGAAGACAGACATAAGGAGAACATGCAAAACTCCACACAGAAAAGACCCAGACCACCCCAACTGGGGATCAAACCCAGGACCTTCTTGCTTCTTCCTCACTATTATAAAGGACTTCCAACCGTCCTCCTTCAGCAATTTATAGGATTAATTACATTTTTAAATAAAGCAATCATTCATAAACTAAACAGATAAAAAAACTATTTTAAAAAATGATCATGAATAGGAAGCAATGAAATGAAAACAAAAAATTATTTTCACTGAGTCTTCTTTTATTGCATATTACGAAATGTCCCAACATTTCCGGAAATGGAGATTGTATACAGTATTTATATAGAATGGTGGAGGGGGTGGTTGTGTTGTTTTGTATGTTTTTTTTTTTTTTTGCAAAATAGAAATGTGTACTTGGAAATGTTACTCATCTCTAGCCCTGTGTGTGAGATCTAACTACCATGGTTTCCTCCTGTACATGCTGGACTGGAGAAGGATTGACTCATCTCATTTTCTTCTTCTCTTCATCATTAATACCTGTGACATTTTGCAACAAAGAGAGATACGTAATCATTTTCTTTATACGCTGTGACTGTGTGCACTGATTTTTTAGTTACAGTATTTGGTCAGTGAAAGGTGAGAGTAATGACTTTGTTTTTATGATCCTTGGTGCGAATGCGTCATTCTTTTATCTATAAAGGAAACTATAAGTTGGGGCTGCAACAAAAGAACTTTTATTTTAGCAATGCAGCAAAAACAAAAGTCATGACGAACACCAAAGAAGTTCTGGAGATTATAGTGGAGGGTAGAAGACCGGAACAAGTGGACTCTCTATCTGCAAAATGTCCTGGTGACAACAATCGAGTCAACAATGGCAGTGGGCTTGGCGGTGATTGTCAAATTGACAAGGATTTGTAAAAATGAGTCAACTAGCACAATCACCAAGCTATGACTGACTGATAAAATCCCTGGTCTGGCCAGTAGTCACATGTGAACGTGAAGCCTAGAAACTGAAGTAAGATGAAGAAAGATGCATTAAGGCTGTTGAGAACGAGTGCATCAGAAAAATCTGATGGTGGTAGGTTACGACAACTGAGCAAGTGTACATAATGACCCTTAGTGCTGATCCCAAGCCCGGATAAATTGCATCAGGGAGGACATCTTGAATAAAAACTGTACCCAATCAAGGTCTTGAATGAGGAGTTGTTTATCTTTGTAACATTGAGATTGATTTAATGTGACACTAATAATACTGACGTCTGAGGCCCTGGTTTATTAAGGTTCCATGTGTGTAAAGTATGCAAATTAAATACATGCAAAAGGCGGCACAAGTGGGTAGCACTGTCGTCTCACAGCAAGAAGGTCCTGGGTTTGATCCCCAGGTGTGGTGGTCCGGGTCCTTTCTGTGTGGAGTTTGCATGTTCTCCCCATGTCCGCGTGGGCAATTATGTTCCTTTCTGTGTTGAGTTTCCTCCAGGTGCTCTGGACATGCAAGACTGGCGACCTGTCCAGGGTGTTTCCTGCCTTTCGCCCAATAAATCAGTAACAATACATGAGGGTTGGCTAAGTCTTAGGGGAAATAGCCAAAGCATATAGCCCTGCAATGGATTGGTGCCCTGTCCAGGGTATTTCTGCCTCCCGCTCAGCATCTCTAGGTGGAATTGGTTCTGCTGCAACCCTTGTTGTTTTTGTGGCGAGTAACTACCATCAGACATACTTAGAATTTAGGCAGAAGAAGTTCAGACCCCACATGCCCTGACTACATCTGGAGTGGTAAAAACATGCATACATTTTATCTTTGGATGAATTTGTCCTTATTTAGATTTATTACTGGGATGGATACGGTTTACTTCAGATGAACTGTAGAGCAGAGAAGGTTTGGTTAATATTATTTATAATATTTTTAATGTTGTGACGGATCTATATGATAAAAATGCTCTTGTACTTACTGTTGGAGGATCAATATCCAGTGGAAGAAGATCAGGCCATGTGATCTGCTCTGTGATATGATCTGTCATTGAGATAGCTCTGATAGCATGACAAATCCATAAATCTGTCATTTTAATGCTAATCATGTGTCATGTGGCTCCCAGAAGAAGACACACACCACTAAGAATGTTGTTTCGAGGCTTTATGGCATTCTGTCCAGCTGTGTTCCTGTAATCCCTTTTCTTTGAGGAGGAACTTCAGTGCACCCGTGCTGTTTTTTACCCGCCACAATGGCCTGGCACATCCAGGCAGCGCCTCTTTTCTTGAGCCTCATTGAGCCTAATCACTGATATTTCGTGAATAGAGCCCATTTGCTTTGATGGTGCCATCGGTGAAGATTGCTCTAAAAGCATGAAAAGTCAGCAGGCTTTTTTCTTTCTCTTCAGCTACTGGAAGTGTGAGAGAAGGTGACGGTGTGAGCTAGCATGACTTTATGGGCTTTTCATGCTTGTCACGACGCTGCTGTCCTGAAGATCTGGTGCAGATCTGATTCCACACCAGTCCCTGTGCACTCAAACTTACCCCTTACAAACTGAACTCACTGTCAAATAAATGACGAGTTCTTAACACAGATTCATTTATACAAGAATAATACATGTAATACAAAATATTACTCACATATTACCCTATTAAAAGCTCAGAAATATGATTCCGACAGTGAAACATGGTGGTGGCAGCATCATGCTTTGAGGGTGCTTCTCAGCAGCAGGGCCAGGGAGACTTGAGGGACGGATAAACGCAATCAAAAACCTTCAAGCCATCCTCTAGAATGCCAGCAAACTCTGGGCGACGGTCATTTTTCAACATGGCACTGACCCATAGCAATGATTTAGGGCAAGTCTTTGAAGCCTCTTGTGCCACTGGCTGACAAGAGCTAAAATTATCATGTGCACACCTGTCAGTGGTGGAGCCGAACCGCGTACAGAGAGACTTACTATGTGTTCCATGAATTATTTATTACTAGTGCTGTCACCCTGACCAGGTGGCAAAGGCTGCGATTGTACAGCACCAATGAAACCCCGTCAACCAGCCTCTTCAGGCATCTGCCCAGGTCGATAGCACCACCGGAGATTTGAACTCAAAAGCTTGAGATCAGAAATGAGGATTACATTAATTGTAAATGATACTCTTGTTATTTGGAGTATTTGGATCATGTTTTGAAGATGAATGATTACAGTATGTGATGGATTGTCAGCATTAAGCTTTAAATTCATAAACTTCTTAAACTAACGAGAGATTTAGAGCAGTGATGTAAATGTAAAAATGATCTGGCCTGGTCTGTAGATAGGATTGATTTTTGGGAAGCAGAGACAAACCTCTGAGACCTGGACGCTCCGTAAATACGTCTTTAACGAGAGGTTAATCACATTTTTGTGGACAGTAATTTTGAAAGAATACCACCAGTGTACCTCTGCCTACTGTCAGTGTGGCACAAGTATCATTAGAAACATGGTTTAGACTTCTGAATTTGTGTAAAATTGACTTCTGCTCGTTATTGACCTGCACTGGGGCTGCAGGAAACATCAGTCTGCTTTCAGAGTGGATCAGCATTAACAAAATAAAGCAGAAACACCAGAGATGAAATTGTGCAGATGAGGTTTATAAGGGTCACTGTATCGGTAATTTCTGGTTCTGCCATGGTGTTACAGTCGGGACATTTTTATATAAATTCTAGGTCACTTTTGTAAAGAAGTAACTGCAAGTTCTGATTAGTCAGGGTCACAGTGGGTCCGAGTTCCCCAAAACATAGTCAATGATGTTTTTATATACAGTACAGTAGTGTTCAAAAAAATAGCAGTGGTTTTAAAAAAGTGAATAAAGCACAAAATCATTATGATAACTTTTATTTCCATAAATGCAAATGCACTGAAAATACTCCACTTTCAATTCTAATTCAAAACATTAACAAAATTTAGCCAGTTTGTGTTCATCCTTTACAGAAAGTTAAGAAAAATGAATATTAGGCTGTTCAAAAAAATAGCAGTGCAGCATTTTTCTTTAAAAACTCAAAAAATGTATCTATAAACTGATTTTTTTTTTTGAGGTTTCACTTTACTTTAATATTTAACTAATAATAACTAATATTTAGTGGCATAACAATTGTTTCCGAGATCTGTGTTGCATGGAGTCGACCAACTTCTGGCTCCTCTGAACAGGTATTCCAGTCCAGGATGATTAGACGACATTCCACAGTTCTTCTGCATTTTTGGGTTTTGCCTCAAAAAAACGTGTTTCAGACGTCAGAACACAAGTTCTCTCTGGGATTGAGGTCAAGGGATTGTGCTGGCCACTCTATTACCTTAATCTTGTTTGTCTGTAACCAAGATGTTTTGGGTCATTGTCATGTTGAAACATCCATTTTAAGGGCATTTCTTCTTCAACATAGGGCAACATGATCTCCTCAAGTATTCTGATATATTTAATCTGATCCATGATCCCTCGTATGTGATAAATAGGCGTAACACCACGGTATGAAAAACATCCTCATATCATCATTTTGTACCACCGTGCTTTACTACCTTCACAGTGTACTGTGGCTTGAATTCAGTGCTCGGGGGGTCAATGTGTTCCTTGGCAGATTTGAACCCATTCAGGAAACGTCTTTATCTTAACAACGGGACTTTGCAAGGAGTTCTTGCTGGTAAATTGGCTTCACTTAATCATCTTCTGTACTCACTGCTAACTTCAGATGTTCCTTGATCTTTCTGGAGGTGATCATTGGCTGAGTATTTGCCATTCTGGCTATTCTTCGATCCATTTGAACAGTAGTTCCACGCTTCCTTCTGCGTCTTTCAGGTGTTGGTTGTCACTTCAAGGCATTTGAGATCATTTTAGCTGAGCAGACGATAATGTGCTGCACTTCTCTGTATGTTTTTTCCTCTACAATCAACTTTTTAATAAAAGTACGCTGATCATCAGAACAATGTCTGGAACAACCCATTTTACCCAGTATTTCAGAAGGAAATGCGCTATGACCAACCTGTGCAACATTTGCCCCCCTCCTACCTTAAATAAGGGCCAAAATTGACACCCGTTCTTCTGCAGAATGAATGACTTCACCAATTAAACACCTCACTGCTATTATTTTGAACAACCCACTTTCAATCAATGCTTCGATTACTCAGAATGAGCGGCATGCATGTCCTAATTGTTGGTTTTGTTTTCATTACTCTACTACACTTTCAAGTAAATTTTTTGCTATGTAGAAATATAACTTCTACTAAAAACAGTGATTTATCAGGTTAATGGTGTTGGACTGCTATTTCTTTGAACACCACTGTAGATGCCCAACCGGCTGATAGCACCGCTGGGAATTCAAACCCTAGATCAGTAGTATTGGACTAGTGTGTAAGACCACTGCTCCACCAAAGGTCTCTTTCATCTGCTGCATGTTTAAATACATATTATGATTATTCTTATTAATAATAAATACTGAAACCCTTATAATGCAAACCTTATTTCTGGAAAAGGTGAGACACTTTCTAAAAATGGAATAAAAACAAAGTCTATAATTAGGGCGCCCAGGTGGCACAGCGGGATATTCCGCTAGCACACCAGCACCGAGATTCTGAACTCCTCAGTTCGAAACTCTGTGTTGCCTCCGATCGGCTGGGTGCCACCTAGCGGGCAAAATTGGCAGTGCCTGCAGCAGACACGTCTCTGCTAGGGCGGGATGACCGGACTACGTGGGTGGGGTCTTCAAACGCTGTGTAAGGACCCTGATTAGCGGATAGAGGCGCCTGTGCAGACTGCATGGGTGGAAAAATGTTCCGCTAAGGGCTGCACGCCGGTCGGAGGACACGTGAGCACCAATATACCCACCTCACCTACAATCAGGGATCCACCAGCAGAGGAAGATAAATTGACTACAATAAACTGGGAGAAAATGCAGAAATAAAATAATAATAAAACAGTCTGTAATTAGTGATCACTTGAATTTTAATTTAACAGACAAAATTTTCAGTGACAAACTTTTCTGTTTGTTAAATTTAGAAATTGACGCCTGCAGCACTGTCCAAATAAATCTTGGACTGAGGCATGTTCAGCACTGTGTCATCACCTTTTATTTCAGGTTTGCAAGTGGAATCTACTTTTTTTATTGTGTTGAAGGTGTTTTTTTTCCAACATTTCTGGAAATGAAGTTTGTATAAAACAAACCCACAGATTAAAAACATTATTACTGAATAAATTGTTAAATAAACAAGTTGTTTTTTTTGGGATGCAGATTGAAGCAGCAGACAGGAGAGCAGGACGTGATAAACAAGATTCATCTTTTACGTTTTGTTAAAACCGTATGATGGATGAATCCTGATCTCAGCTCCTGTTCAAGCGTCGCATTATAAGTGAAATGTGTCAGCGCTGAGGGGCAGAACTATTATCCCTTATCTTTCTAAATAACCCATAATTACAGAGTCACATTGTAATGCGTCCCTATTACCAACACTGTACTCTATTATAAGGTGCTAAAGACGCGGCGGCTCAGGTGTAATTTGCTTGTATTAATGGCATCACGACTGTTGTGCTCCTCCCTGATACCAGCGGGATAATTAAACCAAACACAACTGAGTTTGGTCTTCAGGGTAAATTAGTCTCGGCTCAGACGAGGCCTAAATGATCTCGTGTTGAGACTTAATCATCTAGCCAAAATTGTTGGGACTGATCCAAGATTAGAAACGAGGTCTAGAACTGCTTTATTTAGTACTGTGCTGTGAAAAAAAGTATTCACCCCCCCCCCCCCCGTCCTTCTATTTTTGCTCAATAATCTCATGAACATGTTTCAGAGCTTCCAAATAATAAGAATCTAAGATAAACAAACAGAAAGAAACACAAGCTACAGCTTTTACACCATTATTCCATTTAATACAGATAAAGATTTATTCAAACCCTCTAGCACCCGTGAAAAAGTAAACACCCCCCTTAGCTACTAAATAAACCAGTTAACCAAATTCAGTTATCAATTAAGTTCAATTTGACCTGCCACACCCAGACATGACCACTGCCAGACCTGCTGAATCTAAACGTCACTTGAATAGAACCTGTCTAATAATGTGAAGCAGATCAGAAAGTCTCAAAAAGTCTTGAAAGGGTTTTAAAGCTATTGCAAAGGCTCTGGGACTCCAGCGAAACACAGTAAGAGCTATTATCCACAAATGAAAACTAGGAACCGTGCTGAACCATTCCAGATGTATCCGTTCTTCCAAAATTTCACCCAGAACACATTTATTTGGATTTGGGTGGCCTGTCCCATTCTTCATGGCAGATCTTCTCAAGCTCTGTCAGACTGGGGTTTGAAAAGGGGACGGGGCCACCCCAGTGTTGTTTTGGATGTATGCTTTGGGTTGTTGTTCTTCAAAGATATTAGTGTTTTGGTTGCATTTATCCATCTCCCTGCCCATGGCTGGATTCAGTTCCAGTCCAGTAACAAACCAAACACCCACCTTCACACACCTAAAAGAAGACAACCACGTGACTGTGGAAAGGATCTCCGGAGGTCTAGGAACATGCAAAATTCCACACAGTGATGAAAGGCAAAGCTAAGGATCAAATCTAGTACGCTGGGAGCGATGTTGCTGTGCAGCACCCACACTATAAGCTCCTCAGCTTGAGTAGAGTATTGTGTAGATGTTGTTGTGCTTCCACCTGCTGAGGTTTAGGGGTAACTAGACTCTGCTGAGCTGCGCCTGTGCTGATTTATAACGACTAAATTATCATCGAAAATATTTTAGACGTGTCCAATTCCCTACCAACATTTAACAACCACTAGACTGGTCTGTGCCCGAGTCTTCCTCTATATGGACACTGCTTATGCTTAAAAATAGTTTGGGGAAGGCCCCTTCCTCTTTCAGCAAGGTCAATAAAATTACTTTTGACCTCAAACCCACTACACCTTCAGATCGAATTAAGTCATACACTGCCAGAGCTTCTCATAAATGCTCCTTTGGATGAGTGGGGACAAATCCCCATGAACAATCAACAATCTTTTAAAACATAGAAGTGAGTGGAGACTGTTAGTGACAAGGCAGGGGGATTTATATTCATGCCTATGTTTTTAATATAATCAACAAGCTCACGGTCAGATGCCCAAATACTTTTGGCCATATAATGTGAGTGATGTGGAGAGAAGTGAGGAGGAGGTGCCTGAAGATTTGATATTCTGAGGTAGGAGGTAGAACATCAGCAGCAGCTGAGATCTAAATAAAACCTACATAAATAACATGTATAAATACTTGATTTAACATGATTAATGAGGACTGTGTGTCGTAGCCTACTGGTTATGGTACTGCTGGTTCAAGCCCCACCACTACCAGGTTGTCACTGTTGGGCCCTTGAGCGAGGCCCTGAACACTCAATTGCTTAGATAATATACTCTCATGGTTCTGTAAGTGGCTTTGGATGAAAAAAAAATGCCAGAAATGTCAATGTGTGTGTATGTTTGTGTGTGTTCAGCAGGACTTGTACCTGTGTATATGTGATTAGCATGGTGTGTGTGTGTGTGTGTGAGGAGCATTCTGAACCTTTAAAAAAGAATGAAATGAGATCAGAACTGCACCCCTTCACTGTAATCAGGAGTTTTATTAGTAAAAAATGAAAGATCTGGAGATGGAGAGAGGAGATGCGAGTGTGTGACCGAAGCGCTGTGAGGAATCACACCCGAGTCCGTCACGCAGTAAAAACAGGTAAAAACACGGAGGTGTTCGGGGGGGGGGGTTCACTTCCACAGGCCGTTGGTGAGCGGGCGCCGGTTCGCTACATGCAACTGGACTCCACCTGAGCTTCTGAGTAACGACGGAGGGACATCAGTCACGTCTCGCTGACCCGCGGAACGTTCACGATACAGATGAACCAGCTGCTGAATAACACAAATAAACGGCGACGCGCACGAGGAGAGAGAATCCGTCCGAACTGCAGCTCCCTGTTTGTGGGGTTGGTTTTTTCTGGGGTGTTTGAGTGCGTTATTGGCTCCTGTGATAACGTTTCCTTTTATAAAATATTTTATTCATACAATCCTGGGGAACTATAGCAACAGTACTAATCATTTTCGAGTGGCAAGAGATCAGACAGATCACCTGATAAGAACAGTAAGAATAGAAACGAAGGCGAGAGGAAAATGTTCATACAGGCTGAATCTGTACAGGTCTGTAAGGTCAATATTGCTGGTCCTGATCGGAGAGGTACAGCGCTGGGCACGCTATCATACACACACACACACACACACACGCACACGCACACACACACACACACGCACACACACACACACACACGCGCGCACACACACACATCACACCGGTCCATTCACCACCGCCGCTGCTGCCTCGGACACACACTGCTCCGTTCTGTAACACACAGAGAAGAAAACGCGTCACACTCATCACATTAGTCTCAGACTGAGCCAAAATATTAGAAACACCCACCTAACGTCTAATATTATTTATTTATTAGTTTATTAGGATTTAATGGTGTTCTCCAGTTTGGTTCCGTTAATGACAGGACAGATAATTACAGGTTACCCATGATTCATTAGTATAAGTCCAATATAAGTCCACCTTCATGGCCAATTGTGTCTCTCTAATTCTTTGGACTGTGGGAGGAAAAGCGGTTCCTCACCACGACTGCCTGTGAGACTTCGATCCAGTCGTCTGATCATAACGATCTGGTCCTGATCGAAGTCCCTCAGGTCTTCATGCTGATCAGATCTGCTGCGTTCAACACCTGAACCGTGAGGAACCTCCATCAGATCCCTCACCCTCACATGCACCATCGGATCGACATCTAGTGCTGGAGCCAGTGTATCGCAGGGCAGACACACACACACACACACACACCTGTAGGGCAATTCAGTGTCTCCAAATAACCTGACCATGTTTTTTGGACTGTGGGAGGAAACCAGAGCTCCCGGAGGAAAGGGGGTGGGGGGGCAGGGTACCCGGAAAGGACCCGGACCTTCTTGCTGAGGGCGGCTACCCACCGTGCCGCCCTGGAACCCAACCCGCAGCTTTAATTCTGATACTGAACTGAGGTGTGGGAGCTCAGACGTACTCACTTGGTTTCCTCCATGGTCGCCGCGTCCTCCAGAGGACCGTTGAGAACCTCGCCGGTAGGTTTCGAATTCTCCTCCGAGTGTTTTGCACTGCCGGATAAAAGAGAGACTCGGTTACTATATAATATAGCACAACTGAAACTCATTCATTTATCAGCCTGGTCAGGGTCTTGGCAGCTCCGGCACCACAGTTACTAACTGGTACCTTTTCATTTACATTTTTGGCGTTTAGCGGACGCCTTTATCAAAAGTGACTTACAGTACTGTGACAGAATACAGTCTGGGCTATTGAGGGTTAAGGGCCTCGTGCAAGGGGCCCAACAGCAGCAACCTGGCAGTGGTGGGGCTTGAACCAGCGACCTTCTGATTACTGGTACTGTACCTTAACTGCTAGGCTACAGCTGCCCATTTTATTCACCCACCCACTCAAACCCAGGGGTGATTTATAGCAGCCACTATACCTATTAACAGGAGGTGGAAGGAAATCAAAGTACCTGGAGAATACACACTCAGACTTTGAGAGAACATGACAAACTCACTCTACAGAAAATTTTATTGAATTTTTGGGCAGAGGTAGCTCAGAGGTAAAGGAACAGGACTTGTAATCAGAAGATCGCTGGTTCAAGGCCCACACCTCCCAGCTTGCCACTGTTGGGCCCTCGAGCAAGCAGTCAGAGACGGGGTCTCACAGAGAGCTGTATAGCGTACAGAGAGTCCGGCACAGACGCCTGGACTAACCAGAGGATCCCCTATCAGACACGGCAAATCAAAGCGCCCCCTACTGCACATTTAAAGCGTTGTTTTTAAAGCAGAATGAAACATAACGGTTTACTTCAATGTTTCTTACCCAGATTTCTGACAGTTCTCAGTCTCGCTCCTCTCGGTCTCGGCGTCCTCGGCCACCGTGCACTTGGCAGAGGCGTCTTCAGAGGTAGATCCGTTCTCCTCCTCACTGAAACGAACAGATCACAGCGTTCACGGCCCGCCCGTCTCGGTCGGAACTACAGGAACATGCACGGTGGGAGTGAAGCTCAGAAGCGTATGGGGGGGGGGATGAAAACAACACGACTGGGGAAGCAGACGGAGACCAAAATCTGATCGGAGCCGGTCGGGGATGAGAAGTGGCCTCGACGTGGGGCTGGTTAGAGGAAGCATGTGAGACCGAACATGGGAAGTGATGAGTGACGTTCGTGAGTGTTAGTGTGTATGAAGCGCCTTAAGTATTCGCCCCAGGATTATTTGTTGTTTCTTTTGGATCTTTAAACTAAATTCAATATAAACTTGAGACGCCCTGAATGAAGACGGAACATTCGGGAAAAAAAAAAAACCCAACTCTACGGCTCTATTAATAAATAATCAACCAAGCGTGATTGATAATTGGGTTTGATTACTGCAGGCTGGTTCATTAAAAACAGAAAGAAATGACACAGTAATTGATGAGCAGAGAAAATATCTTCTATTCCTCTAATTAAATAAAACCAAAAGAAAAAACAAACTGATAATAAGTGCAGCTCAGTGATTAAGTTACTATACCGGTAATTAGAAGGTTGCTGGTTTAAGCCCCACCACAGCCAAGCCACCACTGTTGGGCCCCTGAGCAAGGGCCTTAACCCTCAAATAAGTGGCTTTGAATAAAAAGCACCAGCCCAACACTGATCCACCAAGGTTGGCGTCCTCGTTCTTCTCCCTCCTCAGACATGACCGACTGTCTGCTGGACGCCCAGCCATGCTGATAGCACAACAGATTTAAACTGACGAGCTTCAGGTCTGACACGGCTCGTGTCTTTCATCGGGATAAATTAGCTAAGCAATAGGGTATATCTAAATCTAGGACCCCACCCCACCCCACCCCCGCATTCCTGGCACTGGCGTACCCCGTGGATGAGCTGTGTCTGATAATAAACATGCAGATGGAGATGGAGGAACAACCATCACAACAGAAGTGAACATGACTGAGTGGGGACTGGACGGCGGACACACATGAAGACAGCGCACATTCCTCCTGTACGTACCGATACGATTTCAACACTCTGATCCCCCACGCACGCACGCAGAGAGAGAGAGAGGAAGCGCATGGTCAACACTCTACCGCCACCGTACACACACACACACACACACTTCTGATACAGTGTCGACCAGGGCTTCTCAACCTTCCTGAGGAGGAACCGTGAGGCTGAGCAGGCTGAGAAGTCCTGGTGTGAACACGTCATAATACAGCCTGCTGTCTGGACACACACACACACACACTAACAGCACATACACACACACACACACAACATGACAGGGACCGACAGGAACACAGACAGACAGACAGTAGTCAGTGATTCTCAACCTTTCTGCCCACAAACTGACCCCTGGTACCTTCAGCTATTTCACTGAACCCATGATCTAGGGTTTGGCCCTGATGCCCCAACTTACAAATAAACCCACACTCGTATAATTACACCTTAATACAGATTACACATCAACGAGAATTTATTTACATTTATAAGGAACTCTGTTGGTTGCTCTGCACTGATTCGTCCACCACGCTTGTAGTTCTTTGTGAGGAGAGTCGTGCCGCACTGAATGCCGGGATCGATCTTCAGCGCTGAGGAGGCGTCGGACGCTCCCTCGTCATTCGGTCCGATCATCACTCAGAATTAAGGCGCCTCTTTAAGGGAGCTAAGAATTTAGACACGCCCTCTTCTCTTCTCGGGAGTGTAGGATGGCGTGAGATACGTCTATGCATGTTGTGTTTAATTCTGTTTCTTTATCTTAAAATGTGACAAATTAGCAAAACTAGAAAGAACTGGGTGGGTGGGGGGGGGGGGGGGGTGAATACTTTTTCACAGCTCTGTGTGTGTTCATGTGGTATGAGCTACAGACTGAGAATCACTGCTGTAGAATCTGATGGACAGGGACAGACGAGACAGCCAGATTAGAATAATCCGTCGGTGCATTTTTCCACTGCGCACTCGCACCAGAACCGGAACCGACCGGAACCGACCGGAACCGAATGGTTCAGGTTTATTTTGCCGACTCTAAACTGCGCTACGACCAAAGAGGGTCGTGAGTAACACACGACTCCTCCGACATGTGTTCGGAGAACCGTACTGCGCATGGAGAGTCACACGCCGATGTCTATTATTCCCCGTCTCTGTGCAGATCCATCGATCAGCCAGCAGAGGGCGTAACTGCAGCACTTATGAGGGATCACTACAGCAATCCCCACTCTCAGACAGCCAATGACTGTCTGGACAGGCTGAGTTCGAGTGGTCAGAATGGGTGGGCTAGCGTGGTTTACTGCTGCGCCACCCGAATTCCAAACGTTCTGGTATTTGCACAGTGGAAAAAGACCCTTGGACAGAGCTGTTTGGACCGCCGCTGTTCCACGTACAGAATATTAAAGAACCGAACGAGGCGTTCACGATGCGGAGGGAACAACGCTGATCCACACAGAGCGGCGCAACGTAAAAACAGAACCGATCCAGCAGTACGGGACGCACAGACCATAAACGGAGGGTGAACACAGAGCGAGAGGGAAACGGACCAGGACGGTTAAAAGAGGGTGAAGGGGCTCACCTCTTGAAAACAGCAGTTTCGGTTTTGGCATCGACGGTAAGGCTGAGCGTTTCCTTCATGGAGCCGTTGGTGACCGTTTCGGTGATCCGATCGGCGCTCGGCTCCTCCTCTGCGTCGGAACCTCCGGATTTAGGACCTGGGGAGGTGGGCCACTGATCCACCCCTGCAGAGGGTTGGAAAAATAAAGCAGGTTTAATTCATCCATCAGCAAACCATCTAGATGAACGTTTCTTGTAGATTCCAGTTGAACTGGTGCTTAGTAAAGCCACTTATTAATAACAGATGTATGATAATTAAGGCCCTAACTAATTTGCGTCACATGAAATGAAATGAGCTTTTTTCCGGTGTAAGATGCAATTTGCTGTGAAATTAAAAATTTAAAGTTTGTGTTTAGCAGAGGTGGAGAGTAACGAGTTACATTTACTCGTGTTACTGTAATTGAGGAGTTTTTTTTGTGTACTTGTACTCTTTAAAGTAGATTTTACAACCAGTAATTTTATGTTTACTTAAGTATGTTGTGTATTAAGAATTGTAATTCGCAACATTTTAAATAATAAAATCGCGTGAATTCTACGACGGGGAGTCGGATCTTTTGGCTCGGTTCCTTTTAAAGAGCCGTTTATATATAAAACGACTCCCAGAATCGCGAATCGGTTCCTTTGTTTCATTTTAAAGGGCCGTTCAATAGATTCGAATCATTCTACGACACATCACTAGTGGTTATACAGTTTGAAAAGGTTTTATGGGACTAAAATGACACATGACACATCCCTAAATGTTTTAAATGTTGTATCAACATGTTTCTTCTATTATATTTTAATTAAAAACAACTATTGTAAGATTTATATCCAATTGTACATTTTAAATGAGTTACTTTTGACTTGAGTAGATTTTTAGACTAGTAACTTTACTCGTACTAAAGTAAAAATTCATTAAAGTAATAGTACTTTTACTTGAGTACAATATTTTGGTATTCTTTCCACCTTTAGCGATTTAACGTTTTTCATTCATGTAGCGTATGAGGCGTCCTAGCAATCATACGGCAATTTAGTGTAAGAGACGTTTCTGTGCTGTCGTGTGCTGACAGTGTTTGATGTGCGTTTTCATATTGAAGAATTTTGTCCCTGTGTGGATTCCACAATCGGTGTAAAAGTGTGTTTCTCTACACACGTGATCGTCTCGGTGATGCACCTTAAAAGAACAAACCAAAAAAAGTAGTCTGCTCCCGATAGTACGTCTATGTAGAGTTTATTTCTTTCTTTATTGGCTCAACAAACTCTAAAGACGCTCGGTTACACCAGCAATCCTACGGCAATTCAGTTAGTGAGCCGATTCTGTGGACGCACGGTGGGGGGTGGGGGGGGGGTGTCAAAACACAGAGGAGAATTTTGGTATTTGAGACGGAACGTGAAGCCTCACACTGTCGCTGGATGTTCTAGGTTTACATTCAACTATTAATGTAGCTTCATTTATTTTATCATTTAATTTATGAGTGTAATTTAATGACGGACATGAAACGTGGCTCTTTTCTTTAAAAAACAATCACAGAAATCTGTGATCTCAAACACATTTCACTGTGAATTCAGTAAGACTTTAGTTATAACGTGATGGCATTGTGTCTAAAAAGTTTAGAATTTTAGAAAGACAGGATTGACAGGACCAGAATCAGGACCAGAATCAGGACCAGGATTGACAGGACCAGAATCAGGACCAGGATCAGGACCAGGATCAGGACCAGGATTGACAGGACCAGAATCAGGACCAGAATCAGGACCAGGATTGACAGGACCAGAATCAGGACCAGGACCAGGATCAGGACCAGGATTGACAGGACCAGAATCAGGACCAGAATCAGGACCAGAATCAGGACCAGGATTGACAGGACCAGAATCAGGACCAGAATCAGGACCAGGATTGACAGGACCAGAATCAGGACCAGGACCAGGATCAGGACCAGGATTGACAGGACCAGGACCAGAATCAGGACCAGAATCAGGACCAGGATTGACAGGACCAGGATTGACAGGACCAGGATTGACAGGACCAGGACCAGGACCAGAATCAGGACCAGAATCAGGACCAGGATTGACAGGACCAGAATCAGGACCAGAATCAGGACCAGGATTGACAGGACCAGAATCAGTACCAGAATCAGGACCAGAATCAGGACCAGGACCAGGATCAGGATCAGGACCAGAATCGCCCTCTCTCGGTCTAGGTGCCCTGCTTTAAATCCACTATATTTTGGAAAATGGGGACTAGAGCTCTTTAAAACCAGAACACACCATTGAAAGACGTTCTCCAGAGTTACCTGCGTAACACTCACCTGCGGGCGCATTAACACCCAGGGGGTCAGCCGGCTCTACGCTCGTCTCCATGGCTACCGGAGAGTTGCACCGTAAAGGATCTTTAGGGCTGGAACATAAAAATTACATACTGTTAATGTCATGACCGTTTTGTATACCTTTAATTCCCCTCGTGCACTCTATGACACGTAGCTGGCTGAGGGGGCTGAGGGGGCCGCGGGGTGACGCCCGCCTCCATCGCCCGTCCTTACGCTTCAGGTCATCGCTGGTGGATCGTGCCTCATTCAAACAGGTCAACCTAATTTGAGCTTACCTCTATCTAGTGGACATTTTGAGAAATGCAATTTATTACAGGTAGGAACGAAGCGGTGCATGTATACTCCCCATGCGTGTGTGGCTTTTCTCCGGGTTTGAATCGTGCCAGTAGGTGTAATTGCTGCTCTAAATGTCACCTGCATGTGTGAGTGAGTGGATAAATGAGTGCGTGATGCTTTGTGATGGTTTCGACACACCCTGTCCCAGGGGGTATTTTTGTCTTGCGCCCCAGTGTTTGTGACACCGGACCCACCGGACCCCACGCTCGCCCCGTTATGATGAGGCGAAACCTTAAAAAGTAGATCGTAATGACCTGTCGACTGAAACAGTAGATCTCAGGCCACAAAAGTATGTGCACCCCTGCCGTACAGTCACAGATCAGCATCTGTGTTCTAGCGTGTTCCACCGACCTGACGGGAGTGAAGCTGGAGAAATTGGCCCAGCTGGTTTCTGTGGCCTTGTTGTTGGTGGGCGTGCTCCATGTGGAGGAGGAGGAGGAGGAGGAGGA
The DNA here is from genome assembly GCF_030014385.1 of Trichomycterus rosablanca. Lineage (NCBI taxonomy): Eukaryota > Metazoa > Chordata > Actinopteri > Siluriformes > Trichomycteridae > Trichomycterus > Trichomycterus rosablanca. Next base: position 721,395 of record NC_085995.1, read on the forward strand.
GGACGTGGCTGGGGCCACTGAGCCGCTCGTTTCCATGGGAACATCATCAAAGTTGGCTGTCCACGTATGGCCTGAAAAGATCATAAAAAAAAAAAACAAAGCGATGAAGCGGCGAGTTCATTTACGTCAGCTGTTCGGTTACGTTCCGTATGATATGTCACGTTCCCCGATCGAGATTCCTGGACTCATGCTGTGCATACCTGCAGGACCAGAAATGGTAGATGATAAGCGACACGCCCGTTTTCCTTTTAATGAAGCTATTTAAGTTATTTGGACAACAATGCGACTGTATAATGAATGCATACACACTGCTGGTCTGATGTTGAGTTCAGCCCTCTAGGACTAAAAGTGTCTAAAGCTGGGGGGGGGGGATTCATTTTTAATCTGTATATTGTTTTCGCCGTACTGTAACCACACCTATTTTATTTTTTAACCCCGAGCTGGTTCTGATGCGACCCTTTTCACCCAGGTGAGGGTGAAGCACGTAGATTTGAGGCTGCACTGCCAACAACGCCGTTCCTGGTGAATCTCACCATCAGACTTGGTTCTTCGACAGAACTGAAGGACCATGAACTCTTATTACATTCATATTTTACACAGATCGGGTCTATTTCATTCATATTCATCTAAATGGATCCTTTGGGTCACCTGAGGAGGATGGGGGTCCTGTTGAGTTCCCTCAGGGTTCACTCCTGGTAATACTTAAGGAGTTTAGGGGATACCTCAAGGGGGATTAGGACAAGGAATCAGTGGAATAATTGTAAAACATGCAGTATTCCACCAAATCACACACTACTGCACTGAATACTGCACACTATTTAGGCAATATGATGCGGTTTGGGACACAGCCCTGTGTAAAAAAAAAACCCTCGACCAGCCAGCGGGGGTCGCATTCGCAGCAGAATTGAGGAACTCGGTTGACCTTCCTCCCTCGGGCACGACCAACTTTGTCTGCTGGATGCCTGGAAAGGTTGAAAGCACCGCTGAGGTGCATTAGACTACCACACCTCTTCAGGAGAACTGGATCCAACAGCAAGTCTATTTCTAAAGCCTTCGCTGTTATGACCGTATACTTAAGTTACTTTACTAAGATTCCAGGGCCTCAAACCCAAAATATTCAACACCGTGCACTCGAAGTAGTGACGTCCTTACCGTCTCCACCGTCCACTTCCATTCGGTCGTCAGTGGCAGTGTTGGGGGGCTCGAACGGGTCCCTCTTGGCGTCGTCCTCCTCCGAGTCTGTACTCTCCTCACTGTCAGTGCTGCCTGAACTTCTGATACAGACAGAAGCAGAGACGGACCGAGACAGATGAATATCAAGCGTATAAGTATGTGGACACCTGACCATGAGCTTGTTGGACATTCCAAATCCATCAGCACTGATATAACACAAGATTTCAGGCGCCTGTATGTGGAAATGTTCGTGTCCACTTATTAAATAAAGAATCGTTGAGGTCAGGCACTCATGATCCGATTCATCTTAACAAGTGTCCATATACTTTTAACCACAGTCTGTGTGTCTTTTGTCTACATTTAAAGTTTCAGAGGCTTTGTTTAACCTCGTCTGTATATTAATTGGCCATTTAGGAGCTGCACCTCATATACAGATGCACTCTGTGAGTATACAATTACTGACTGTAGCCACTCTGCTGCTCCGTGCATTTTGTCACCCCACTCAGTGCAGAGTGACCCAAACTAACCAGATTGTTTGCGTGGATGCATTGTGAGCACTGCAATAACAATACCATGGTAATACTGTACATACCATGCAAAGCAAGTGCAGCAGTGTTGTTGGGACTTACGAACGCCTCGGTGTAAATACTGGGAGCAGAATAGCACTCCGACAAAACACCGAACACTGCACGCTATGCAGGCAATATAACGCGGTTTGGGACAAGTGCAAGCTAGTAACGACGCGCCGTGCTGCTCGGTGACATGCGCGACCCTCGCGCAGGCGCGTCGACCAGCCAGCAGGGGTCGCATTCGCAGCAGGACTGAGGAACTCGGTTGACCTTCCTCCCTCAGGCACGGCCGATGTCGTCTGTTGGATGCACGGACAGGTCTAGATAGACTAAAGACAGTACGAGCAAGCTAACAGGGGGTGTGTGTGTGTCCCCCCCCCCAATAAAGAACAACACTGCTGCACATGCAACACCAGCGCTACGAGCGATATAATAACCTGGGGCGTCTCTGAGCTTCAGGAGCAAACGTCACATCCTTCTCATCCCAGATGTCCTCCTCGTCCGACCCAGCGTCTTCAAACTGCTGGATTTTCTCCTTACAGCAGGCCTCGAACAGAGCCATGTTCGCCTGGAAACACACACACACACACACACACACACACACACACACACACACAGGGGCACGTTGTAGCATCGACTTACGCCAACATCATCACATCACAAAACAACAAAATACCCGAAGTGTGGATGATTAAATACGTTTACATCCACTACAGGGACGAAACTTGAACGTGGAAACACTTTTCTTGCACATTTTACTCATCTGTTGGCTCAAATATTACATGTGCTGGAACATTTGCACACTCCACACCTTCCTAACTAAATAAAACACATCGTATTAACGACAATCGTGCATTAAATTGCACAAGACTGTATATAGGCGAGAGAGGTACAAATAATACAGTAATCTCATATTAATGAGTTTATCCTCACACTAAAGATATAAAAGGCAAGCAAAGGAATATTAGAGCTGGTTTTCTCTAATAGGAACCCATCATGGAATACATGATGCTCAAGGGCCCAAAAGAGGCAACCTGGCAACAGTAAGGCTTGGCCTGGCAACCTACTGAATACATTTACGGCATTTAGCGGACGCTTTTATCCCAAGCGAATTTCAATTATGTCTGAACACGCTTTTTGAGCAATTGATGGTTAAGGGCCTTGCTCAGGGGCCCAGCAGTGGTGAGGTTTGAACCAGCAACCTTCTGATTACTGGTCCAGTACCTTAACCACTGCGCTATCACTGCCCACTGAATGCTAGTACCTTAACCATCCACGGTATTGGACTATTAATGAGAAAGTCGCTGGGTCATGCCTTACTGTTGGGCCCTTAAGCGAGGCCCTTAACCCTTTTTGCTTGGATGATATACGGTCCCAATTCAAAGTAGCTTTGGATACACGCCCAGGTGATATTCCGCTAGCACACCAGTGCCGAGATCCTGAACTCCTCGGTTCAAAACTCGGCATCGTCACCGAACAGACACGTCTCTGCTAGGGCGGGATGACCGGACTATATGGGCGGGGTCTTCAAACGCTGTGTAAGGACCCTGATTGGCGGATAGAGAGGCGCCTGTGCAGGGTGCATGGGTGCAAAAGGGTTCCGCTAGGGGCTGCACGCGGGTCGGAGGAGGCGTGAGCAGCAAGATCCAAGGCAGCGCAAGACAGGCGCAAGCATTACCGTTGGGCCCTTAAGCACGGCCCTCAACCCTCTTGCTTGGATTGTATTCGGTCATGATTCAAAGTAGCATTGAACAAAAAGCTTCAGTGGCATCAAACTCAGTGAGGTGTTTATTATAGTGTAATTATAACCCCAGTCGACTCAACCAGATTAACCACAACAAGCCTAACGTTAACTAGCACACAATTAATCACGTGTGTGAACATGCCGCCGTCGATCATACTTACACTCTCGTTAGTATTCAAGGAAAAATTGATGTCTGATATTCTATCAAAGGGAATACTGCAAGATCAAAGAGAAGAGGGTTTAGTTCAGGTACAGCTAACACACACACACACACACACACACACACACACACACAAAATATATCAACACCCCTCCACCCAAATCCAGCTCATCAAACAATACAGCTCCCAGTTAAGCATTTCAGCAAATCTGTACATGAAATATGCACAGAAATCCATATTACAGCCCTACCATGCACCTCACAACCACCTGATTCCAAACCGCCCCAAAGTAGGCAGTTTTAGGGACGCCTCAATTCCATTTGGGGAATGAAGGAATGAAGAGACTTCTATAGCGAATATAAATCAGCGCTCGCAGTCTGAATCCCACAGAGAGGCACGCTCACGTGTCAGGATCATCCGTCACTACAGCAGGTCTGGACCGGCCAGCAGAGGGCGCATGCATGCTGACTGGAGCTACAGCCACACTCACGGAGTGCTTTAAGGTTGCTGACTATTTTATACAAGACTGTTCATCTCAGGCTAGTGATGCAACACAGCTGGAAACACCTGATCGGTAAGTGTCCTCGTCTGGGGACGTGGGGTCACGAACGCCTCATTCAATCTTATTAAAGAGATGCGAACCTACAACCAGTGATTCCAGGATCAGGAAACGTTGCGGTTGCTTTCTTTAATGCAAACCTGCCGTCATTAATAGTCGGCGTGACGGATTTTCCCCACAATGCTGCGGCTCCGATTTAAAGTGGAATCAATCAGTTGTAGCTACATCATATAAACAATTTAATGGGGGGGCACATACATGGAGCTTAGCGTGGCTCTCAGTACGCGATACGGCTCGGCTCTCTGTGGGAACCCAAAACCGGCAGGTGATAAGAAGCGGACGCAGACTGGACATATTTCTGGGGGGGGGGCACATGGAGCTTAGCGTGGCTCTCTGTACGCGATACGGCTCTCTGTGGGAACCCAAACCCGGCAGGTGATAAGAAGCGGACGCAGACTGGACAGATTTCTGGGGGGGGGGCACATGGAGCTTAGCGTGGCTCTCTGTACGCGATACGGCTCTCTGTGGGAACCCAAACCCGGCAGGTGATAAGAAGCGGACGCAGACTGGACACGTTTCTGAGGGGACGTGTGGTGCGGTGATCCGGCTCTCCTTGATCAGATCATGGATGGATTGTGCAAGCGGCAGCGGATTCATAATGGGGAATCGGAAATGACTAAATTGTGAGATTGTGATTAAAAGGGGGGGGAAATACAGAAAAAAAAAAAGCTCTAATATGGATTTCTATGGAAAATACCCAGAATGCACAGCGGAATGATGAATGAAAGTGATCCCAGGGTCCCAAAGTCTGAATTCGCGGTTCTAAATTGTTCAGCTTCCACAAACAAGCTAATCTAGCAATTAAATCACAACAATTTAATGAAAATAAAATCCTCTCATGTTTAACAGCTATTAAAAAGAACCTGTCCTTGGTAGTGAGGTTAGACTTTCCCTAAAACCCGGAACATTCCACCCAGTAAAACCAGCACGTTTAAACTCCCAGCCCACATTTCAGACCCGATTCCCCCACAGCGCCCCCGTCTGGCAGAACACAGTAAAAAAGAAGCGATCATGCAGGATGAGTACTCACTCCACGACATCGTCCTGATCAGCAAACTCTTCGTCATTGAAGCCGAACTGCTCAATAAAATTGGACGTCATTTGTTGCATCTGATAATCAGAAAAGGCCTGGCCAACCCAGGACCAACCATAATGATATAGTCTTGACATGAGCGCTTAATTATTATCATCACACACACACACACACACACACACGCGGTATAGCAACACAGAACCTACACACGTACAGATGTTAGCATTAACGGACGGTGCATTAGTGACAGAACAGACAGAATAATGTGGACGCTACACAGTAGGCATGTGCTGATATCCGGGTGCCATTCGCGTGTAGTAACTGAATCTAGTAACACACACACACACACACACACACACACACACGCACTTCACGACGTGTTTTGGTCGAATCTCGGGCACCTTCATTTCATTCGTACAAGGTTTCCAATTGCGTCACGCTTCCTCTCCGCATATGCCGATCCCCGCTCTGACCGAGGAGATCGAAGCTAACCCGCGCCCCCCTCCGACACCTGGGCAGCAAGCCGCATGCATCTCATCACCCGCACGTCGACGAGTGTCGTGCCACCTAGCGTTGTGTACGGAGAGACACACCCTAGGAGCTCTCCTTCCTCATCTCCGCGCAGGCGCCTCTAATCAGCCGGCAGAGGTCGTGATTGCACCAGTCCGACATCCGGCTCAGTCCCGCCCACCCGAACAACAACAGGCCGATCCGTCGTTCACGTGGCCGCTCGGCCTCAGCCGGCAGGTGGAGCGGAGATACGATGCGATGTACTCCAGATCCAGCTCTGGCTCCAGCGTGTGTTTTTACCACCCGAGCGGCTACAGGACTGATTAATAAACCTAGGATTCATGTACATAGATTAATAGATCAAATGGAGCCGCGTGGGGAACGTGCTGAAGCACGAGAACACCGGGAACAGTCTACCGATCGATCACAAAACGTTCTCTTTAAAATACACAAGTAAGAACTAAGAATAAATGTGGGGTCACAGGAACGAACGCAGAGACGAACCTTCTCAGTCAGATAAAGGGAGAACCTGCTAATGCTCTTCCCGTGAGCTTCAGTAGATACAGATAGCGTCCATTTCCACAAATCCGGAGTCACCAAATTTCTTATATTTTACTGTAGTGTCAGGTTAAAGAGTAGGGACGTAAACAAATACTATTATTTCAGTGTTACAGGGAGTTTTTATGAACATTTTATATTATAGATCCTAAATTTGCTGTTAGATGAATGTGCAGGACACTTTGCTCCATCAAAAATGCATTTTAAAGTTAATTTTATATACATTTATACATTTAACGTCTTACATGAGACGAACGGCCCCTCTAATAGTGCGTCACGGTTAGCGTAGTACTGCAGTACACGGCTGATAATCAGGAATTTTAATTAGTACTGGAATTTTACAGCTAATCTAGGAATGTGTGATCACGTCGGGTTAAACAACGTTCGGCTACCCAGACAAAGTGAATAAAATAGGGCCCTAAACCAGCGGAGAACCTGCCAGACTGAACCGAACACACTAGGAAGAAACAGTGCAGAGCACAGACTGACCCTTATTATCCAGCATCAACGCCTGACCTTACACACACTTCAAAACGACGTGGATCACCTTCCCGGTACGGACCACGCCGCAACACCCACGAAACAGGGGCCGACGCCGTACCCGTACCCGTGCCCACTGCTGCATCGGCGTTCACCATATCGGACGACACACGGTGGATCGGCACACGCCCAGAGAGAAACGAGCTGAACGAGGAAGAGCTTCTATCTGATCCGACGGGAGTTACAGACTCACTTGTTGCAGCGAGGAGTCGTGATGGAAGCCGCTGTCCTTGAAGTCCACCTCGTCGTCGCTGGACGAGTGAATGTGGTGCGTGTTAACCTGCGGGAAACCAGAGCGGCTCTGTTACTGAGGAAATTCAGGCTAAAAACAACGTCACAACCAGCACAAGCACAATAAAAGGGGGTTATTTCTTTATTTATTTGGGTTTTAATGCCATTTTGCAACACAGGTATTTTGTTTCTGTCTGTTTATTTTATCTTTTATATTTTATTGATATGGCTGAATGGCAGGTTAAGGCTGTTCTTGTGTCGTCTTGTGTACGAGTTCCTTTTATGGTTTCAGGCGTGTGTATCCGTCGTCTCTCCAGGATGTATTTTATCGTAATAGGCGTTTGTTAGATCTCACAGGTTGGTGTTACTCTGGCGTGGCCGATTCTGCACCTCGTGTATTGCGTATCTAACACGTTATCTATGTTCGGGGGAACGTTGCTGGTCCGAGTGTTCCATTCAGTTTGCCATTCGTCCTTGATGTTGATATCTGATGTAGATATTGTCGTATTTTGTTTTATTCTCATTTCCAGCCATCACACAGTGTCCTGGTACCCATCGTAACTTTGTCATATTACAGATGTGTTAGATTGTTGATTATTCTTTGGTTTTTTTTATAATAGGTGGTCTAATCTGAATCATTCTAAGACTTTAAGGCATGATTGTGAGTCTGTGCATCTTATGATTTTGTGTTCTTGTTTTTCTTCTGCACATTTTAGTCCCATAAGTAAATTCAGGGGGGGGGATTAATTTGTTCTTCAGGGCTGGAAAATGTTCATTAAGGGGTAAAAACCCCAAAAACATTTACAATCAAAAGCTAAAACCGCAGGTGGAGAACCAAGAATCAGTACAGCAAATAGTCCGCTGATGAACGTGTCTCTGCTTTCCTGCGAAGTTGAAGAAAGACAGACCCAAACCTGCTTCAATGGAACCCACCACCCACTCCATTTACTCTCCATTCCCTATCGTGAATCCTCTGTCGACTTCTTCACCGCTGTCACGAACAAGCGGCTCGTCTACATTACAGCATTTAGCAGATGCTTTCATCCAAAGTGACTGAAAACAATCCAAGCAAGTAGAGCAGAAGGGCCTTACTCAAGGGCCAAACAGTGGTAAGCTGGAAGTCTTCGGGTCCTCTGAACCACCGAGCTACTAGCCGTATACACAGCCCGGCCCGGGTACAGGAGGTCGTGCTATGAGCCACATACAGTCATGGCCGAAAGTGTTGGCACCCCTGAAATCTTTCCAGAAAATAAAGTATTTCTCCCAGAACATTATTGCAATGACATGTTTTGTTATACACATGTTTAATTCCTTTGTGTGTATTGGAACAACACAAAAAAGCAAATTTGACATCATTTCACACAAAACTCCAAAAATGGGCCGGACAAAATTATCGGCACCCTCAACTTAATATTTGGCTGCACACCCTTTGTAAAAAATAACTGAAATCAATCGCGTCCTATAACCATCAACAAGCTTCTTACACCTCTCAACTGGAATTCTGGACCACTCTTCTTTTGCAAACTGCTCCAGGTCTCTCATATTTGAAGGGTGCCTTCTCCCAACAGCAATTTTAAGATCTCTCCACAGGTGTTCAATGGGATTTAGATCCGGACTCATTGCTGGCCACTTCAGAACTCTCCAGCGCTTCGTTTCCATCCATTTCTGGGTGCTTTTTGAAGTATGTTTGGGGTCACTGTCCTGCTGGAAGACCCATGACCTAGGACGCAAACCCAGCTTTCTGACACTGCGCCCTACGTTGCGACCCAAAATCCTTTGGTAATCTTCAGATTTCATGATGCCTTGCACACAGTCAAGGCACCCGGGGCCAGAGGCAGCAAAACAACCCCAAAACATCTTTGAACCTCCACCATATTTGACTGTAGGTACTGTGTTCTTTTCCTTGTAGGCCTCATTCCGTTTTCGGTAAACAGCAGAATGATGTGCTTTACCAAAAAGCTCTATCTTGGTCTCATCTGTCCACAAGACGTTTTCCCAGAAGGATTTTGGCTTACTCACGTACATTTTGGCAAACTGCAGTCTAGCTTTTTTATGTCTCTGTGTCAGCAGTGGGGTCCCTCCTGGGTCTCCTGCCATAGCGTTTCATTTCTTTGGAACTTGATTGGGGCTGCTTATCCACCATCCGGACTATCCTGCGTTGCAACCTTTCATCGATTTTTCTCTTCCGTCCACGTCCAGGGAGATTAGCTACAGTGCCATGGGTTGTAAACTTCTTGATTATGTTGCGCACCGTGGACAAAGGAACATCTAGATCTCTGGAGATGGACTTGTAACCTTGAGGTTGTTGATATTTTTCCACAATTTTGGTTCTCAAGTCCTCAGACAGTTCTCTTCTCCTCTTTCTGTCCTCCATTCTTAGTGTGGCGCACACACAGACACACAATGCAAAGACTGAGTCAACTTCTCTCCTTTTTATCCGTTTTCAGGTGTGATTTTTATATTGCCCACACCTGTTACTTGCCACAGGTGAGTTTAAACGAGCATCACATGCTTGGAACGAAGTTATTTACCCACAATTTTGAAAGGGTGCCAATAATTTTGTGTGTTTTGTGTGAAATGATGTCAAATTTGCCTTTTCTTCTCTGCTTTTTTGTGTTGTTCCAAATACACACAAAGGAATTAAACGTGTGTATAACAAAACATGTGTCATTACAATAATTTTCTAGGAGGATTCAGGGGTGCCAACACTTTCGGCCATGACTGTAAATCCCCCAACAGGCGTGAAGCACGCAGGCGCAGGAACTCCATTCGACCTTCACTGTCTGTTGGACACCTGGCCCGGTTGGTAGCACGGCTGAGATTTAAGCGGATTAAATGCGGTCCATGAACCGTTTGCACTTACTAAATCTACAGTGTTTTTCTTGTTTATATCTGCTAGCTGGCCTGAGGTGAAGACCTCCCATCTCTCCCGCTCGTCCTCCTGAAGCTCTGTAACCACACACACACACACACACACACACACACACACACACACACACACACACACACCAAACAATCAGGACTGTGGCTGTGGGGCTTCCTTACAGCTTGTAAAAAACATTTTTACACAGCCACGTTCCGCTGGGATGAGTAAATCAGCGTGACTCTGGCTTTTACAGCTGCTTTTTTAATCTGATTATGAGCCCAAATCGAAGCAAACACGTCATCTTACTTTCAGAAATAACGGGCGGCAGAACTTCTCAACATCGGACCCGCACTGGGAGAGCAAGAAGAGGAAAATAATGCCATTCTACGAAGGAAGCATGCTTCGGAAACTTCTAGATTCTTGAGAACGCTGCTCCACCCGTGGGGAAACGAGACGTAAGGACAGTTTTACAAACGTCCCCCTGATAAATGTATTTATTAGGATTATAACGTCATGTTTTACACTTTGGTTCCATCCATGACAGGAACGGTAGTTACTCATTACACAAGATTCATCAGTTCAGGTTTAATATCAAACACACTCATGAACTATTTAGTATCTCCTGTTCACCTTACTTTCACATCTTTGGACTGTGGGAGAACCTACACAGACACGGGAGAACATGCACACAGAAAGGACCCGGGACCGCCCCACCTGGGGATGGAACCCAGGACCAGGTGACGGCGCTACCCACCGAGCCCCCTGATAAACAAATCCAATTAAAAGACGTTTGGTGTTTATTTGCAGGTCAGAAATCCTCACCTGAAATGAGCTGCTGAATCTGAGCCCCGTTAGGACCCTTGTCGCTGTTGTGTACTATAGAGTTGGCGATTCTGGTTAAATGCCCCATGTAACCTCTCCTACGACCCCCTTCAGCCCTGAGAGAGAGAGAGAGAGAGAGAGAGAGAGAGAGAGAGAGAGAGAGAGAGAGAATTACTACACACAGTATATGAAGTATGAAACTGAACATGGAGAACAGCAGGATATATACACCGATCAGCCATAACATTAAAACCACCTCCTTGTTTCTACACTCACTGTCCATGTTATCAGCTCCACTTACCATATAGAAGCACTTTGTAGTTCTACAATTACTGACTGTAGTCCATCTGTTTCTCTACATGCTTTGTTACCCCCTTTCATGCTGTTCTTCAATGGTCAGGACCCCCACAGGACCCCCACAGAGCAGGTATTATTTAGGTGGTGGATGATTCTCAGCACTGCAGTGACACTGACATGGTGGTGGTGTGTTAGTGTGTGTTGTGCTGGTACGAGTGGATCAGACACAGCAGCGCTGCTGGAGATTTTAAAACACCCAGCCGACAGCGCCCCGTGGGCAGCGTCCTGTGACCACTGATGAAGGTCTAGAAGATGAGCGACTCAAACAGCAGCAATAGATGAGCGATCGTCTCTGACTTTACATCTACAAGGTGGACCGACTAGGTAGGAGTGTCTAATAGAGTGGACGGTGAGTGGACACGGTGTTTAAAAACTCCAGCAGCGCTGCTGTGTCTGATCCACTCATACCAGCACAACAAAGCATGTAGAGAAACAGATGGACTAGTCAGTAATTGTAGAGCTAGTGGAGCTGATAACATGGACAGTGAGTGTAGAAACATGGAGGTGGTTATAATGTTATGGCTGGTTGATGTAAGTTTACTTACTGTTCCTTCTCGTTTGTGCTCCACGCCTCCAAAATTCTCTGTATCAGTCGGCACTTCTGGAAAAGCTGTGAAGGAGCACATGTATAGTTTTAGACGTTGTTTTCGGAACCTGTGTGTGTGTGTGTGTGTGTGTGTGTGTTGAAGTGAATGAAGGTTCACACTCACATTTGTAATGAGAATATTCTCCCTAAGCGCCTCCTGATCCTGGTCTCTGCTGATTTCGGGGTCGCCCTGGGTCGAAGGCATGGCTAACATCATGGCTATACAGATTTCTACTTGTATATGCAGGAAGTTGTTCCAGACGTATGTGAAATACATATCCTGAAAAGATACAGCAGTAACATATACGTGCGCTGATTAGACACACACACACACACACACTGACCTGGTAAATATCTTATATGAGTGTGTGTGTGTGTGTGTGTGTGTGTGTGTGTGTGAGACTCACGAGGACGACTCCCAGCATGTTGAGGTTGATCAGCTCCTGGTTGATGATGTGTGTGTTCGTCTGTAGCAGGCTGGCCACCAGTCTGACCACGTGTAAGCGCGTGTTTCCCACGGGAGGGTCCAAACTTCCCCACGTTGTCTTCAACACTGTTTTCTGCTCCCACACACACACGTTTTTTTCTTTTTAGTAAAATGTGCCAGGCTTTGTTTAGGAACGGACGCTGCATCCCAAACTACATAGTACAATCAGTACTAGGGCTGTCGCGCGAACCGCAATTTTGAAATATCGCGGTATAGACCAGCCAATCGCAGGGCGTGCCAAGCAACCGCATCACCGCGGTGTTCACGTTTTTTCTTTCTTTCTTCTCTTTTTTTTTTTCTTGTTGCAGGGTCCATCTTGTTTTATACGCTTACATTCGGGCGTAATAAATGTTAAATAAATTCATAATGAAAATGAGCTAAGAGCGACATTTTCCCACAACCTGTTCGCATGCGTTGCTGCTGAGCGTCAGGCTTTGTGTTTTAAAATGTAAGGCAAGTTTATTAATGATTAAATTGAGTTCACACTCAATAAAATACTTGTAATTTAGACCATATTCAAACAGCCTCGGCGTACTAAAACACTTAATGAGGGTTAATATGGCATTGCAGCCTGCAAATATTCTCTTGCTGGAATGATTTAAATGTATTTTTTTGTTGAATAAAAATGTATTGAAACGAATAATAACTTGAAATGTAGTATATATTGTTATGTTAATTATACCTAATAAATAGATAGTTTGTCGCATTGTAAAGTCGCATGCAGGTACAGTACACGTGTATTAGTGTAACGAGCACCATCAGAGAGACTGTTAGTGCCGTCGGGAACATCGCTACCCCACTCAGTTCCTCTCTAAACCACAGCAGGTGAACATGTTGGTTTTTCTAGCGCGCATGATAACGCAGGTTTAAACTCTTACAGACTTTATTCTCTATTCTATTTTTTTTTACCATATTTTGATTAGATGTGCGTTTCAAATATTTAGCCTAAACACTTTTTTTCGTTTCACACTGTATATCAATCCTAGGCTAGAAGCTAAATTTAAAGCTTTTATTAATAGAGTAAAGACGCGCATCGCTGCTCTGTTCTGTATTTAACAATAAACACGCATTTCATTGGTTTTAAAGCCGCCTCATCTTCGTCATTATAAAGCAATAATATACCGAATCATAGCCTAACAATAAAGCTTGTTTATATAGCTCTAAAATCCAGATCAATTAAGTCATTTAAAAAAAAATAAAAAATGCCGATATCACCACATACCGCGATATTGAGACGGGCTGAATATCGCAAGGGGAAATTCTTTCACCGCGACGGCCCTAATCAGCACTGAATGAAACACTTGTTTGTACAGTAGACTGTGGGTCTGTGTGAAAACCGAGCACTTTCTCTACACAGAAGCATTTCCCGTCATCCTACACTCCCGGGAAGAGGGCATGTCTAAATTTTTAGCTCCCCTTTCTTAGATTTCGACGCTCTACCTGAATAATCAGATTATGAGCTCCAGGTCTTATTACCCGTGATTTGGGACAGAGCCCCTTTAAATTTTGTTCCAATACTGTAAACAGATGAACAGAATTTGGCAAAAGAACCAGACTATGAAACCACTAAGATCAGAAGCTTGCACCGGACCTTTGGAGGCTCCAGCAGGAGTTGATGGAAGTCCTTCAGTCTTGGTCTGACGGCCTCCAGGATACTCTGATTCACAGAGAACGATGGATGGTTCATTCCTGGAGGACAGAGGTCTAAATGGCCCTCGAACCTGCACAAACAACAGAACAAGGCAGCACGTCACAAAACCCATCAGGACGCACCCTCTCCGACACGTGTGCATCCCCTAAACACTTCCCCTCCCAGGGATCAATATAGCATACAGAGGAACAGGCACGGCTCTCCGTTATTTAACATCTATGTGCATTGCCTTGGACAGCCAGCAGAGGCCGCAAGAGCAGCAGTAATAAGGGGTGAAACGTGCCGTCTGTATTAGGGACGACTGCACATAACGGAAGGATTTCGGTTCATTTGTTGATCGATTAATTTAACTAAGGGCGCAAACCATCTTTGACTTAATTCTTTAGTGGCGCGTCGGGGGGGGATAGCTCATGCTGAGTGTGAGAGAGAAGGGAGAAGGACCGTGAATGAAGTGATTCTGTTGTGGAAGAGAATCCCAGTAGTCCTGGTTAAGAATTTAACCCAGCTTGTATTCGGGTGATTCTTCAATTAGTTATAAACTTGTGTTAAAAATACTTTATTACAAAACAAATATTTTAGGTATTGAAAAGATCATTCATTGCATCACTAAAAAAAAATTACATACCAAAATAATTATCATGATGATTTAAACATCAATATTTTGCTTTTTTGCCTCGTCCCCAACCCAGACTTTAAAACTTCTCTGCTCTAATAAAATGCTAAAAAGTGATCTGTATTTTATAATAACTTAAAAAGAATATGCACAACCTGTGCATATTTGTGAGCAATACATTACCGTCCCCGGCATTATCGTCATTACCGCAGCAGTGCACGGTTTCTGTAGGGAATCGTTTGAAGGTGACACTTGTTCATGCTGTAACCATGGAAACAAAGACTCGCAAGGAAGCACATGCCAGCCATGAGAGAAGATTGACATTTTAATGTCTGGAAATGTATTCCTCCCGATCATAGAGTATATTTATTCAGCGTCGTTACCATTTACATCAGTACGGCAGAAATGTACTGTACACATTATTTATATGTATTTAAAGTGCATCTTGTACTAGCTGTTGACTAGCTTTAGCAAATCCATGACCTATCTAGTTTATTTCTTAAAAAAAGTAAAAATTGTCATTACTAACACATAATGATAATATGCCACTTCACAAATAAATATGAAATATTAAAATTCTATATAAGCTCAATTGTAGCATCATTAAGCCTTTGCTCTAGCATTATCTTGACATAATTAAAACTAAATTATTCCTCATTTTATTTCGCAAAAGTTAAGATGGTCAAAAGAGCCTGCGATTGAAGAATCACCCATATGTAGTACGTATATATGTTTGTAAATAGTTTTGAGTAATCTGGAGCACCTGTATATAGTGAATAAACACGTCTGGTTGGAACATAAGTCTCTTGTGCAGTGGTTTCCACACTTAAGCCACCGTGTGGGAGGAGAAGATGCTAGAAGGTTTTAAGACGGTCGCCGGTACTCACGCTGGCCTCCGCGTCTCGAACAGCGTGAGGAGGATCTGGATCACGCTCACTATCGCCGACTCGTTCCTCTCCTTGTCGAAGATGTTGGACAGCAGCTGCTCGACGGTCTCTTGTCTAGTGCAAGAGCATCCAAAACGATCAACGAACCCTCATTAGAGCTCAGACAGATGTATTAAGAGTGAAGTGCGTGAGGGTCGCTTACTTCTCCAGCGTGGCGAGCAGCGGATCGGGCTCCGACGAACCCTGTACCTGGAACATCTGATCTCGGCTCAGGCGGATGATCTCACACAGAGACTGAGATGCATTCGAGTGTCTCTGCAAAGAAATAGTACCAGTAATAATACCAGTAAGTATTCCGTCATATACGATACCCACCATAAAGTGCGTATAAATGAAATTAGAATTTCCTTACGTCCTCGTCCTGACAGGGTTGGACCATGTCCACCAGTCTCTGGATCACCTTCTCCTCGTTCAACCACTAACAGATTAAAAACAAGCAACGATTTGAGACCCTGTTAACACCATAGAGCTGGAAAACCCAATGTACACTAGTATTACAGATGTATTTAGGGTATGATTGCCAGTTGCCATATTCCAATGTTCCAAGAATAAAGCTGAAATTAAATGTTACTAGAAAATGGTCTATGTGACAAGAAGTGCACCCTGTATGACCTCCAAAACCCAGTTCTAGCTGGTTCGGATGCTGCGAATGCGGCCTCTGCTGGTTGATCGAGGCGTTGCGCGGAGATGCTGAATGATGAAGAGCAGAGAGGAGTCGGAGAGGACGACCTTTCATGAAAGATGGTCCGTCATAGTGGTTCCTACCGTACACCTGCGGGACGGTGTTACCTCAGGATTGCCAGGTCGTCACCGTCTGGCCCCTCTGCGGGTCCCTTAACCCCC
Source organism: Trichomycterus rosablanca (assembly GCF_030014385.1). Classification (NCBI taxonomy): domain Eukaryota; kingdom Metazoa; phylum Chordata; class Actinopteri; order Siluriformes; family Trichomycteridae; genus Trichomycterus; species Trichomycterus rosablanca. The sequence continues at coordinate 737,705 of NC_085995.1, forward strand.
CAAGAGACAGGACTAGAACCTGGACCTAAAGAAGGAGGAGGAGGCGTGTACTCACATTTAAGACCTCCTGTCTGAGCTGCTGTGGTTCGATGCAGGTGAGCATCCTGAGCAGGAGATCCATGATGGCTGAGGTTCCTATGTGTTTGATCATTAGATCGACAAAGTCTTCTCTCTTCCTTAAGAACTCCACAATCTACACACACACACACACACACGCGATTTTAATCTTCATTACCTCAGAGTAACCCCCTACGGTGGGTTCCTGATTATTTCGCTTGCCTTGGCGCTCAGGATTCACCTGATTGAACCTTGACCCAGTCGTCCAATGAGACGACTCAGCGTAGTAAAACAGTAATAATGAAGAGGAGTTTAGTGCTCCTGTCTCCTTCTTTTACTACATTAAACCACGTTAAGCTTCATTTGGGACTCTGGGAGAAGCTGATTCTGATTCTCACCATTTCTCAGAAGCTGGAGCTGTAACACAAGTTTAAAAGTGAAACGGAGGAAGATCCAGATACACACAGATACACGTGGAGCTGTAACCCTGGATCTGCACCTTATTCCATGGGTGAGGGATCTTTAATATTGGACTGATACAGGGCTGAACAAAAAGTGGTTCATTCAGTTTTTTAAAAGGATCTGGGACGTACTGAAATCAGTAGCACAATTCCACCTAACTGACGAGCAGTAAAGAAATGAAGAACACTTCAGCTCTGTCGTTTCCTTCTCTGTGTTTTCACTATGCCAACAAGCAGTATAAATCTTTTTTTAGTAAGTCCTAAAGTGACTTTAGAAGCAGATACCACTATATGTATTTAGTGCTTTACAGCATTTCTGCTTTTGACACGCCACCTAATTTCAGAACCGTGATCTCTCGCGCTTACTTTCAGGCCTCTCAGATCAGCGTTGCGAGAACGGTGCTCGCGGCAGGCACTGACGAAGCTGGCTTCCTCTAAGGGCAGCCACTTCCTCAATCTGGGTGTCGGTAACTACAGACTCAGAGCAGTGTGAACATATCTGGGTATTTATTGGGGACGTCGGCGGTTAATCGGCTACAGACCGAGACGTCACTGTCGTGGTTAATGCTGTCGGGTAAAAAGTCGTATCACCGGCGCTCGTCGCCGTGCGGCGGCGCCCACTGCTGTCCGGTCGGCCGTACCGCACGTGGACGGTGAATAACGGACAGCCGTGCGTGACGCTCCGTCTGCGATACACCGACGCCTCACCTGCTCGGGCTTTCTGCCGATGAGGATGCTCAGCACTTTGCTGAAGAAGCTGGCTAGGAGGGGATTGAGCGGCGGCTCGTTCTGCAGGAAGCCGTAGAGTTTCACGAGCAAGCTCTCGTCCTCGCCCAGTCTGTCGTTGATCTGTCCGACGTCTGACGTGAGGAGCTCGCAGGATATGTTCGGGTACCTGGAAGACAAGACGATGACACGATCATCGAGTATTCTCATGCAACCATCACGTAGTTAACGTTATACACGGTAGAACGGCAAGTAATAAAATATTTAAGCTAATATACATTCTAAAATCTGTCTTTGTGCCCCGTTTCAGTTTTCCTGCCTGAGCTTATACAGTTTGTTTATGTTTAACGCCGTATCAGCACATTTGGGCTATTGAGACGGCGGAACGTAGGCTGTATCTTAGCTGTAAGTCATTTTAATCAAGTTATGAACGATGTTTTGGATTTAAGTGAGACAAAAAATTATTATTATAGTATTTTGAGCTCATACAGTAAATTAATTACAAACCACAATACATGCAATAAAAACAACAATCTGTGATGTGTTAATTCGCATAAATCTCTATTCAACTGATCAATAGAAACATGTTTAGAACTTGACCCCTGCAACACACTCCAGAAAAGTTGGAATGAGGACGTGCCCCACACCCCCCCCCTTTATCTTTTTTTAAAAATATATATTTATGCCCCCTTTTCCTCCCAATTTAGCCTAGCCATGGGCGAGCCATGCACCGATCTCTTTACCCGGCAACCGAGGTCTTTACACGGGCGTTGACAACCACGCCCCTTGGTCCGGTCTTTCCCACTTAACAGACTGGAAGCCAATTTTGTCTGCTGCATGCATTAACCGATGAATCCCAGTGCACCACCTGGGTTCCCGTTGTTCTGTTTTTCGGACCATTAGAGAGGAGCTCAAGCCCAGAGAACACAGAACTGATGTACGGCTTTCTCGTCGTGTAACAGGGTTTCGGGTCGCTTCTCTTGATGCAGCGGCGAACTGTGTCGAGTGACGACGGTTTTCCGAAGCTTTCCCAAGTCTGTTCGGCTACATGACAATTTCTCATGCTCAAAGACTTCATGCTCAGTTTATCTGGACTGAACATCCCTTTCCATTTTAAGCCGATTATTAAATAATGATTTGCGTGTGCTTTAGGTGTAACCTTAGCTAACGTTCCACCCGCACCAGTCTGAACCGACGCGCTCGTTATTCATTCCCCGTATACGACGCGCGGCGAGGGCCGACGCTCATCGGCGTCTCACTTGTATTTGACTTTCTCCTGGACGTCGTCGCTGGGCTCCTGCGTGATGTAGCCCACCAGGTCCTCCATGCACTGCGGCCGCACCAGGAAGTCCACCAGCTTGTGGTTCTGGGCCTTGCACTCCTGCAGGACGTCCTCCTCGTCCATCACCTCCTTCAGGGTCACGTCCTCTTTGTCCAGGAGCGTGTCGATGTGAGACGTGGTGTGTAGGTCAAACTTCCAAAACATGGCGCTTCTGTGGAGAGGAAAAAGGTGTTTTATTTTAGAATCGGTAGCATTTCTTTATCGAAGAGCCTTCGGTGGTTTTTAAGTTCCGTACCTGAGCGTGACGCGGCTCAGAGGGTAAAAACTCTAGTTAAAAAGAAAATAACGCTGAAGCTCTTTGGGACTTCTGGCCCATTCCAGGCACTGCGGACAGGAAAGAGGCGCTGAAGAACAACACACACTCCGGCCACAGATAAACACCTGAAACGAACCACACAGAGCCGTTAGTAGTCTCGAGAAAGTCAGTATTCAGCAGTGTACAGTTTCCTAACGTTAACCCCGCTGATGGTGCTTGGTGTCCACACAGACCTGACCTGGCTAGGATTGGCTGGCCAAAGCCCCGTGATGGATTGGCTTGCACCTAGTGTTTTCCGACAGATCAGGACCCCCCAACTTGTAGGAGACCCATATTCATGACTGTGACAACCTTAAAGAACACTAGATGGCGCTTAGTGGCGCTCATCATTCACTTTATGTAAGATACACAGCTATTTGCTTCTAATTCTTTATTGCGAGCTGCTTGCACCACCCCTGCACTGACGGGAGGAGTCGCAGACTTGCACTAGCCCTTCGACACGTGTCCAGAGCCACAGAGAGCCGTATAAATGTATGGAGAGTCACACTATGCTACATGTGAATCCCCCCCACCCCACTGTGTAGAATACCAGAGAAACGCCATCCAACACGGCAGCTTCAGACGTTCAAACGAGTCTGACGGACGCCCCGCCAGGTCGCAGCACTGCTGCGCCACACGAGCATTCGCATTCTTGGTTTTTAAGTGTTTGTTTAAGCTGGAAGGGCAGTTACCAGTACTCAGCAACCAGTGGGCAGTGGAGTGACGCAGGTATGGAGGAAGAAGGTGCGTCGATTTGAAAGTTTCCATCCAAACAGACTGTGCATTTGTAGCTTCAAATTACCTGACTGCATGTTTTTGGACACAGAAAGGACCCGGACCGCCCCACCTGGAGATCGAACCCAGGACCTTCTCGCTGTGAGGCGAGAGTGCTACCCACCGTGCCACCGTGCCGCCCTTAATTAAACAGATTTATTGGTAGTGAAGTTTTCTGATGACCGATCCTGATCCAGCACACGTGGTAAAACACTAAACGGCGATAATCCTAACACGCTATTCGGTTCGGACTGTTCGGTCCCAAAACCGTCAGCCGCGACACTTTTACATTCAATAGAGCTGAAACAGTAGGACGGAAGAATTCGATCATTCGAAGACGAGCACTAGACTACAGGATATAAATACCTGAAATGACTAAGAGGATTATAAATAGACCGAACGTGCAGACAAAAGGTAGCGTTCGAGTTCGTTTGTTTTCTTTTATGTATTCCAGAGAACGCCTGTAGTTTAGGACACTTTGGAATGTGTTACTTATAAGAAAGCTTGCAAGACAAAGGTCATATACACGCTAGTCTAGTTGGGCGGGGTGGTGCACTTTTCAGCGCACTCCCAGTGCCGGTCCCAAGCCACAATGAAATAAGAAGTGCCAAATCAGGTACACCGACCCTTAAGCGACCCCTGATACAGGTAAAAGAACATAAATGCTTTTGGTTGTTGGATCACCTCCGATAATATATGAACCTTTTATTGTGAGTACTTTAACCCATGACCCTTAAGGAAGACAAGCTCTCAAGTTCGAATCTCAGCTCGGTTATTACAGGCACAGGACAATGACCGAAACGGGTCTGAAACGGTCGCTGGGGCAGTTGGGTCCACTGCTGACCTGTCGAGGTGCCTGCATGGGGTGCGCTCTGTGAGACAGGTGAAAGAAAGGGTGATGGAAAGAACTTCCCCAACCTGTTAGACGATTACAGACCTTCATCACCACTTCACTAAGTATGTGAAGACCTCTCTTTAAATATATATATATATATATATATACCGATCAGCCATAACATTAAAACCACCTCCTTGTTTCTACACTCACTGTCCATTTTATCAGCTCACTTACCATATAGAAGCACTTTGTAGTTCTACAATTACTGACTGTAGTCCATCTGTTTCTCTACATGCTTTGTTACCCCCTTTCATGCTGTTCTTCAATGGTCAGGACCACCACAGAGCAGGTATTATTTAGGTGGTGTGTTAGTGTGTGTTGTGCTGGTATGAGTGGATCAGACACAGCAGCGCTGCTGGAGTTTTTAAACACCGTGTCCACTCACTGTCCACTCTATCACACACTCCTACCTAGTCGGTCCACCTTGTAGATGTAAAGTCAGAGACGATCGCTCATCTATTGCTGCTGTTTGAGTCGCTCATCTTCTAGACCTTCATCAGCGGTCACAGGACGCTGCACACGGGGCGCTGTTGGCTGGATATTGTTGGTTGGTGGATGATTCTCGGTCCAGCAGTGACAGTGAGGTGTTTAAAAACTCCAGCAGCACTGCTGTGTCTGATCCACTCATACCAGCACAACACACACTAACACACCACCACCATGTCAGTGTCACTGCAGTGCTGAGAATCATCCACCACCTAAATAATACCTGCTCTGTGGGGGTCCTGTGGGGGTCCTGACCATTGAAGAACAGCATGAAAGGGGGGTAACAAAGCATGTAGGGAAACAGATGGACTACAGTCAGTAATTGTAGAACTACAAAGTGCTTCTATATGGTAAGTGGAGCTGATAACATGGACAGTGAGTGTAGAAATATAATAATATAATATAATATAAGGGGGGGGGGGGGGTCTTTTACATATATTTACATCATTCCTGTCAGAAGTGCAGGTCTCCAGGTCATTAAAAATTTTAAATTGGATATCAATATATTAGTCAGTTAATAAATGTATTATTTGTTTAGCTCTTTAAATATATTAAACTGTATTTAGTTTGTTATATCGATACAACGATACATTATTAGACACATTATTATGTCCTTTATGCAGGTCTACGCTGTTTACTGTTAAAATCTAGTGGTTTTGTAACCTTTGCTACTGGTTTCCTCAGACTGCGGCTCACCAACCAGTTCAAGATGACAGTGGTGCTAGGTGGCTAAAAGCTAACTAGAAATATTAAAGCAATTTGTAATTTAACGGCTTGTTGTCTTAATTCGTCTAACAACACGTACAATCACACGAATACAAACAGATAAACGATCAGTACTAAATCTTACGAAAATATTATTTTAAAGCTGGTTTATTTGCCAGGGCCGGGCTTTAGATTTAGCCACGTTAGCATTAGCTTCGGGTAGCTTTGCTTCCGCTGTTTTCAAGAGCGATGTAGCAGGTAAACCGCTGACTAAACACGTTCGGTTATAAATAATTTGTATTTATCACTAATTAAATATATAAAGTTAGTATAGATACACTGAATTACACTGCATTTTTTTAAAAGAAAATCCTTAAAATAGAATGCGCGCTGACAGACTGCAGTGTGTCTCAAATCACACACAATACACTACCTAGTGTGTCAGAAGAGCCGCAACGGCAGGTTACATGAAGCTCACTTATTACTGAGTGGTATGCGAGTTGGGATGCGTCCCAGTCTGACGACGCAAAAACACAAGTCTGATCCTGAGAGCACCGTCGATCCCTAGACATGCGCACTGCGACGCGTATGATGTAACGACTTGTGTACACTACATAGCGCACTTGCTAATACACAGACAGTAGTTTGGGATCGATCCCGACCGGCTAACGAGCCCGGCCCTTGAAAAAAGCATAGGGAACCAAGTTCACTTCAACTAGTTAGCATTAGCATCGATAGCATTGCTAAGCTAACCCCTTCAGTCGTTAATAACGAAATAAGAAAGCAAGTTACATTACCGATTAAGAGCGGTTTATGTAGCGAGGCTCCGACATGAAGCTTTAGAAGAAACTTCCAACTAAAATATTCCAAAAATAAATAAGTACAAATTTGTAAATGTGACTGAAAAAAAGTCTTTTTTTTACAACAACAGATTCTGACAGGCGCCAAAAAATACAGCACTTTCCAAGATGGCGGTGTCACTACCCCCCCCCCCCCTTTACGGAACCTGTCAATCAAACCGAACTCGAGCGTTCATTGGTCCGCAGTGGTCTCAATCAACAACAAGCTGTTTAAAAACTAAACACTTCAAATATAAGCCCTAAATGAACTTAAATACAAACATAAAATTAAACACCATAGTAATTACTTACATAAACACTTATTAAAATCAAATAATTCTTAATCCCTTTAAGCGTTCACATCATGAGCAGCCAATTATATTCCCCGATTAGTAGGTAAAGCCCAATTCTGATTGGATGGCCCGATTTTAATCCCGCACAAAATCCCGCCTCTAAAAATACAAACTAATCCACATGAACGTTTTTCTACCGATTTTAAACCTCTCACCGAATTAATCCAGCGTGTGTTCCATCCTGCTGAGATAAAACTGCTTCACAGATGAATCCTCATATGAATATAAATAAAAAGGCGGGTTGTTTTCAGTACAGATATAATAGCTCAGCTCGGTTTCAGAATCGCTCTGTTCTCTCTTGCTTACTTTGCAACGCCCTAGCAACAGAATGACGTCACTGTGATTGACGCGGACGCTGACCAATGAGCGCTGAGCTCCGGCTCATACAGACAGTCACTGGTTAAAGGTGCACCGGTCAATATTTCACTTCTAATTTTATGTAAATAATAAACAGGAAGTTTAGTGAAATACAGTAATGCTAAAATAGTAATGATAATAATAAAAGAAAAAATCGTTCCTCCTGCTTGTCACATTTTGGAAACGTCCACAAAAGCACTAAACCCCATTTTCATATTTCATAATCACTTTTCACAAACGAAAACATGGCACTACATGGCTACTCAGTTTCATTTCTGTTCATTTTGTACCCACTAGAGCCGAAACTCCAAACACTTTTAAACCAGTGAATCCACTTTACTCTTAAAATAAAACTAATATGTCTGTGTGTCTGTGTATAACTATATACTGTGTGTGTGTGTGTGTATATATATATTTATATATACTGTATATACTGTGTGTGTGTGTATATATATATATATATACGTATATATACTGTATATACTGCTATGCAGAAACATATTTATTCACACTTAGACAAGTATAGACTGGCAACTCCACCTTCTGCATTCATTTATTCATTTTCTTAACCGCTTATCCAATCAGGGTCGCGTGGGGTGAAGGAGCCTATTCCAGCTTTTCAATGGGTGCAAGGCACACAGTAACACCCTGGACGGGACGCCAGTCCATCGCAGGGCACACACACAGACACACAGCCATTCACCTATAGGGCAATTCAGATTCTCCAATGAACCTGACTGCATGTTTTTGGACTGTGGGAGGAAACTGGAGCTCCCGGAGAAAACCCACACAGACACGGGGAGAACATGCAAACTCCGCGCAGAAAGGGATCAAACCCAGGACCTTTATGCTGTGAGGCGACAGTGCTACCCACCGAGCCAACATGACGCACCTTCTGCATGTTTGTGAAAAAAAATGAAACCAGAGCATCTAGTTAAAACAAAAATCTATTATATATACTGTATATACAGTATATAAAAATATACATACCAAATTACAATAAAATAACCATTTATTATTATTAAAATCAAATAATTATTGTTATTATTATAATTGGTGTTTTGATTATTATTATCATTGTTTTAGTTGTTGTTTTATTAATAGTTAGTTGTTTATATGTTAATATTATTAATAATAATTGTGATTATTAATATTGTTGTTATTGTAAATAATATTGCAGTCAGATGTAGGTCAGTGTTTATGTGATGTGCAGCAGTGATGCAGCGGCTGTGATTCAGTGCAGCGAAACAAATTTAATCTGACAGTCTGACCCCATAATCTACACACACACACACAATCAAACAATCAAACAATGCATATAGCTGCACAGCCTCCACTGCACTGGGAGGGTTTGTTGTTGTTGTGTTGGAACAAAAATCAACAGACAGAACCTGATATTTGATGATCTCTCTTTATCTCTTACCTCGATCAGCTGATTTTCCAGACATGAAGAAGCTTCTGGAACAACTCAGCTGGATCTTTGACGCACTCTGCACAACAAATATTAATCAATAGTGTTGATTTTCTAGTATGGACTCACTGACCTTGTGGAGACCAGTTTAAAGCATTTCATAACCATTTTGGTTCAGTTCTGTTTTCTGCTGCAAAACCCGACTGCACACAAGCTTTAAGAATTTTTGAGACGTTCTTCCTTCGTTATTATTTTGTCCACTTTCCTCTGGCAGCAAAACATCCCCAGAGCATAAAACTACCACCACCATGCTTCACAGTGGATGTTCTCATTGTGACCATAAAACTCTTCTACACAAACATGTTCCTTCATCGTCTGTTGATCCTTAAGGTGCTGATTTTGGAGGAAGGTGGTTCTTTATTGCACAGCTGCCTCTAAGCTGCTCTGTTGCAATGAAAAGCTTGTTCTGTGCTCCAGACACTTTTAACACATCTGAGCAAAGCATAAGGTGCCAGTTTGAGTGATTTTTCCCAGCCATGTTAAAGGAACCACTGGTCCGTATACTGGTCCATTAACAGGCTGGTACAGAGGAAGATCAGCAGCTGTACCACCCAGTCAAATCTCCAACTTATCACACGGCAGAAAGAAGAAACGACACGATTTCCTTAAAATAGAACCTTTATTATATATAAAAATGCTTCTGATAGAAAAATCATCACGACGTGTGCATTACACGAGGAATCTGTACAGAACTATTCTGATCTGCAGGACGTCCGGAGCCCGGCGGCAGTGTGGAAGCTGCAAACAAAACAATGACACGAGCCGGAAAAAATTCACAGAACATGAAAAGAAAGAGACGACGCCAGTTCCGACACCAGCACCACATGGTTTCAACATGGTACAAAGTGTAATTCAGTCACATTTAGGGTTTACACTGGTGCATTAACGAGTTCCTGGGGTTAATCAGTCAGTGCTGCGGGTTCGGGTTTACATTTAATACTTTTAAAACTTATTCAGACCTTTTATACTCAAACAAACATCTTCCCAGTAGGCATGTTCCAAAAACCAGTTATGTGTTCGATATATCACAGTATGGCCAAAAGTATTCGGACACCTGACCTTGTTGGACGTTCCGTTTAAGAGCGACCTTTATGTGATCTTTTCAGCTTCACACAAGACTCTGAAGTATGTCTGTGGGAATCTGTGACGGCTGGGCAGGCCGCTGGAGATCCTTGGTTTTTAAATCTAATCTTTAAAAAGCTCGCTCATGGTGGAACATAATGAGCCTTCCCTAAACTGCTGCTGCAAAGTTGGAATTTCCTTTATATGATTAATTCATTACACCAGATAGAAGCTGTTGTGGCTGAAACACAAAGATTCAATAATTAGAAGGGGTGTCCCAATACTTTTGTCTGTGAATCCAGGTTAAGGACGTGTGTTTATATATCAAACCGAGAACCTGCCGGCGCGTTACGGCACTGATTCTCTATAGAGGAAACATTTCTGTAAGTGCTATACACGGAGAAATCCACATCATGTCCGTCAGTTACGATCTGAAGCACGATGAAGACGTTTACGGGTGATTTAAACCGTCTCAGTCTCATAAAAAAAGAAATAAAATAAATCTATCGTCTCTACGCTAATCACTGCTAAGCACCTGCGTTCGAACCCCTGACAGTCTAGCTTCATTCATCTACTAATAAATTTATAGAAAAATTCATCGAATCGTTTTAAAGGCGACGATCGGACACTATGTGCTACAGACAGATAAAACACGGTCGTACAGTCGGGTCCAAACGTCCGGAGCGCACTCGAGGAGCCAGCAAACGTCACACCCCAGGTAACCACGACCACCTGACCCATTTGTTTACTTTAAAGTCAAGCTACACATGGTTTAAACGTCTTTACAGTAATACAGGAATCACGCAGCAAGATCAAGGAGCAGAAAGTGGGTTTGAGCCCTTGAAATGGAGGTCACTGGACAAAAAAAGGCAATTTGGGGCCAAACTGGGGGCCCACGCTGTGGCTTCAAATGAGGCTTCAAATGTTTTTTACTTAGTTTAAAGTGAGCTACAGGACTCCTCAGTTTACTCCTCAGTTTCAGCATGAACAAAACCAATCCACTCAGCCTGGGCAAACAGTTTAACTAGGAATGAAAGATGGACAGGACTAGCTCGACTCTGAAGAAGGACGGTGCGACCTGATGGGGGGGGGGGGGGGGGGGGGGGGGGTGTACGGGGGAATCGAGTGCTGCAGTGTGTAAATGTTGTAGAACTACATTTCATTTTGCTTCAGATTTGACGACATACGTCTCGAACCTTCAGCTCAAAGCTGCTTTATAATGCCGTAAATCAGAATGGACTGATTCTGTCACTACTGCCCCTACGCTTTCCTTATATGGTCACAGCTTCCTGTCCTCGGTTCCCCGTCCGTATCAGCTCGTATACAGCGAGGAACTTACGGTGCAGTCCAGTGGGTCTCCAGCTCGGGGTCAGGACCACACGTGGAGTCCCTGACATGCAGACAGGGGTCAGGGGATCTTTCAAATCCATTAGTACGCAAATCTGTAGCAAAACAATGAAATGATTTAAAATAGTAAATGTTTTGATACTTTTTTTGTAGCAGTCCGGTCACCGTTTGTGAGGAGTTTGGCTTGTTCTCTGTGTGTCTGACACATGACAAGCTTTATTTTAATCATTTTAATCCCTTGAATGGGGTCAATGGACAAAAAAGGCTATTTGGGGCCAAACTGGGGCTCCTTTTGCCGACACTGTGGCTACAAACGAGGCGTGTTTCTCGGTTCTCATAAATCAGTGACTGACAGAATTATTGAAACGACGTCGTATTCGAGGGGCGCTCTCAGGATTTGGAACCCGACTGCACACTCTGTTACTCCTTCAGATAACCTGTGTGAATAATGAGCTGTGACTCTGTACACGACTGAAGCTAAATCAACGACGTGACGAGGAAACGGTTGGGTCTCGCCCCGACCCTGCGCTCTCGGTGCCGTTCGCGTGGATTTATAGACACGTACACGTGCAGGCGTGATTCTGCTGGCGTGATCATCGTGAGTTCAGATTCCAGGATTATGTACAATAGCAGCAACACACA
>NC_085995.1:754519-767019 GCF_030014385.1 Trichomycterus rosablanca
AGAATTTGGCATAAACAGCACATTCACTACTTGAACATACACTGTATGACCAAAAGTATCTGGACGCCTGGCCGTGAGCTCGTCAGATGTATTAAACCAGACTGACCCTCTGTGAGATCTTCTCAGCCTGCTGAACAACAGCCGCTCCTCTGAGAAGCTTCTCACGAGACTTGTCTGCAGGAATTTGTGCCCGTGCAGTCGAAAGATGACAAGCACTGATTTAATTCCAGAGCTGCTGAGTGGGGCTGAGGTCAGGGCGTGTCTTTATAGAGCTTGCTTTGTGCACAGGGGCATAGTCAAGCCAGAACAGAAAAGGGCCTTCCTTAAACTGTTGCTGCGAAGTTGGAAGCATGTGTTTCATTGAATTGTTTCTCCTGAAACACACAAATGTAATCATTTGAAGGGGCGTCCCAATACTTTTGCACATATAGTGTATCGATACGCAGCAGGCGGTTCGGGATGCGGGCCTATTTGCTGGCGCACATGGCGTAGATATCCAGACTCACAGTACAGTACACAGTCAATACAGAGCAATTGAGGGTCAAGGGCCTTGCTCAAGGGCCCAACAGCAGCAACCTGGCAGTGGTGGGGCTTGAACCAGCGATCTTCTGATTGCTAGTCCAGTACCTTTACCACTAGGCTACAACTTACAGTAATTTTTAAGCATCTTTCAATCGTGTGTGTTTCACCTGTGTGTGTGTGTGTGTACCTGTAAGATCTGGTGGTGGACGGGCTGTTGGATGAGTAAAAGGCCTCAGTGTTGTAGAGAGAACGATCTGTAGCTGGTGATGGAGGAGGATTCAGGATCTGCACACACACACACACACAAAACAAATTCACTCTTAAACGTGCTCGTTTCATTCTGGACTTTTTTCCGGACCAGGATTCTACTCACTGTTAACTATGCAACCACTAGATGGCACCCTTGGATTCGATACTAGGTGCTACATCCCAAACCACATAGTGCTTGGTAAAATGTAGCCCCGCGCCTCCTGGAACTGTAAACAGACCCAGCTGGCCGAATACTTAACCACAGCAACATGACCCTGTGGCTAAAGAGGAACAAACAGAAAACGTAACGGAAAATAAAATAAGTGGCCGACATAGCGCAGACCAGAGCCGTAGAGAGATAGAGAGAGTCGCGACACTCCTTGATCTCGCCGCCACGCGGCCACGTGGTTCACGTGACCCTCCAATAGTTCCAAACAAACCCGGCGCTGTCACGTTCTCATATGGGACCGGCAGCAGTGAATGACATATTAAACCATAAATAATAAACATTTGTACCATTTCTGGGTATTTTCACCTGCGTTTACATTTACTGCATCTGCTTTAATGTCAGTTTGGTATATAAAGTGGAAGATTGACTTGTTAACACACAGTACATTATATTAGCATACATTACATAATGCAATATCATTAAGTATAGAGACGATATACAGTACAGAGATTAAAGAGTTTTTATGTTTTGTTTTTTGCATAAACTAATCTCCCTTTACTTTCCTGAGGATTCATAATAATAATAATAATAATTTTGGTTAAACACTAAGCCATGTGGCTGGATTTATAAGGTTTACCTGCACTGAATGAACAGATTGATAAACACACCACCGTACATTTAACATTATAGTGCAGGTACATGACATAGCTTCATTCATCTCTTATTTCATGAGTGATTAATCATTCATTCCTACATGTAATACATGAATGAATTCATTATGAATATGCACACGTTCGTTTTGTCTAATGTAAGTGGTGGACAAGGTACACAAACCATGTAGTTGAGTTAGTAAAAATAAAAATACTCTTTACCTCCACTAAAGTACTAAACTAAATTTACCTTCAAATGTACTTAAGTATGAAAGTAAAAGTAGAATGATTTAATATGACTCTAATGTTTTATGATCATTTCTGTCACAAGACTCTTGATTAATCAACTTTAGGTGAAAAGACTCGTGTGTCATTAATTTAGCTTAACTGACTGAGTTAAATTCAGTTATACCTATTAATTAAGATAAACATGTAACATTTAGTGCTGAGCAAATGCTAAACAATAACAGTATTAAGTATATTAATGACATTAAATTCATTATTTCTTTTAAACATAGCAACATACAGCTGAAATGCTTGATAAGTGGTGGAAATGAACGGGGCTCTATGGGATGTTTGGAACTTTTCAGAGCTCCACGACCCGGAAGCTGCACAGAGAAAATGTTGAACTGGAACAACGACAGTAAATTTCACGGAATTTCCAGACACACTCTGCCAGAGGAGTGGACACTGTTATTGACGCAAGGAGGAGCAACGTGCCTGTGGTTTTGATCAGGCGTCCACATACTTCAGGCTCCAGCGCTTTATATATGACGTATACACGATATTCAGTACCTGAGGGTAGAAAGCAGCTTTTGTGGAGGACGAGCTGCTGGACGAAGCTCCTGTGACGTGGTTCCTGTCGTACAGAGGAGCTCCACTGCTGCTGCTGCCCATCAGACTCACTGAGCTCATGATGGACTTCCCACACGAGATACCTGCACACACACACACACACACACACACACACACACGCGCGCGCGATACGTCAAAAAAAAGACATTTGTGTCCACGCCTCTGTGTCCACTTTGTCCCAAAAACAAGCTGAACCGTGGACTCATCTGACCACAGCATGTGTCCACTGTCTTTCGGTCCATCTGAGATGAGCTCAGGCCCAAAAACCTTGCCGTTGTTTCTGTATAGAAGTGATGTGCGACTTTCTCTTTGTGTTATAGAGTTTCAGGTTGTGTTTCTTGATGCAGCGGTGGACTGTGTTAAGTAACAATGGTTTTCTGAAGCGCTCCCACACCCATATCGCTATATGTAGCACAGCGGCATAACAGTTTCTTACGCAGTGCCGCCTGAGGGCTCAAATTTAACAGTGGTATCCGGTCCTGCCTTACACAGACTAAGAGCTCTACAGACTGTAAGAATCTGTTTACAATATCATGTACAGTAGACGGTAAAAGACCTGAAATATTTGAATTCCTGCGATAAGAAAAGTTCTTTTGAACTGACTGAGATTTCTCACATGAAGTTTGGAAGACAGTAGTGAGACAAGTGTGTGTGTGTACCTGTACAGTTGTTGTGCTGGGTGTTGTTGGGACTGATGAAGTTGAGGGGGACGTGGGGGGTCCCGCTGATGTAATCATGAGGAAAGCCTCCGTTAGGTCCTTTATAGTGCCGACACACCACACGCTGGCACACGAAACACATCCCACCCAGGACGAAGACCGACAGGATGATCCCGATCACCGGGCCGATGGTGTTGGTGTGGCGCTGGTCTGTGGGGGACAGCGGGAAATCTGACGAGGAACAGACACCAGGTTCAAAACTATCAATAATTCATCGTTTATATTAAACGTTTAGTAAAAGTGGAGGAACGTTTATTCTATCAGCTGGATTATAATAAATAAATAAAAGTGAAGCTGTGAAGGTTCCTCACCACAGAAGAGCTCGTCTGAACCGTCCACACAGTCGGGGTACGAATCACACTGCTGTTTCTTCAGGACGCATTTATTATTGCTGCAGCGGAACTGATTAGGCATGCAGATCGCTGCACACACACACACACACACACACACATTAAAAAGCGAGCTGTGACATCTCACACGTCTTACTTCTTATTGTAACAGTAAAGCCACAAACGGTTCATTTCAGCACGTGTTAAAGAATGTAATTTTTTTTATAAATGATATTAAATTTATGAATATTTACAGATAACTGTTGATCACAGAGGAACAGGATTAAAGGAAATCATTCTAAATATTATTTTATATAAAAATATCTTTTATAAAAAAAATAAATAAAAAAAAAAGGCTATTTTATAAAAGAATTATTATTTTACCTAAAAAAAACAAAAACCAAAAATGTACTTTATAACAGGAAAAAACAATAGCATAATTATTTTATTTTAAAAAGCATAAATATATAATTTTTAAAAGGAAAAAAAAATTATATCATTTATAAAATATATTTTTTAAATATTATAATATTATCTTAGTTGTACAATAAAATATTATTTATAAAATGTAAAAAAAAAATTACAATTATTTTACAAAAATACAAAAATGTTTATACTAAAATTTTAATATTATGTTTATAATAAAATTTAAATATTATGTTTAAAATAAATTTAAGTTTATACTAAATTTAAAAGATTATGTTAACAAATAACACAAAATAAATGATTATTTTATCAAAGAAAAAATATAAAAGGGAGAAAATTGAAGGATGTTCATCTTATTATAGACAATTTTAAAATAAATTTTTTCATAAAATATAAATATATATTTTTTACTTCATTTTAATGTTCTAAAATTGCTTTATCCTGGTCAAGGTCGAAGTGGGTCAGATTTTCCCAGAAACGACACTGGGCACAATGCAGTAACACACCCCAGACTGGACGGCAATTCATCTCTGAGCCTGAACTGCAATGAGGAATCGGAGATGACTAAATGACGTTCTATATTGAACGCTAAACGTACTGTTGCAGTCCTGCTCGTCGGATCCGTCTGCGCAGTCGGGCTCTCCGTTGCAGCGCAGCTGTGCGTCCACACACTGACCCTTGTCACACTGGAACTGCAGATCCGAACACACGGGGCAGTTCATCTCGTCGCTGTGGTCCGCACACTCGGCGATGCCGTCACAGCGCCACGCCATGGGGATGCAGTCGATGTCGCCGGTGGCACACGTGAACTGATCGCCCGAGCAGGTCGGAGGCTCTGAGGAACAGAAACAAGCCAGAGGTCAAATCGACACCGCTCAGAAACACACAGCGTACTAACAGCTGCATTAAGCAAACAATATGCTTTCAGCTTTGTGGTACAGTTTGGGGAAGGCCCTTATCTGCTCAGGCATGACTGTGTCACTCTACACAATGTGAGATCCATAACAACGTCACTCGATGGGTTTGGTGTGGAGGAACTGAAGCGGCCTGCACACAGTCCTGACCTCAGTCCCTTTACCAAACAGCTTTGGGGTCAAACAGAAGGTGTTTTTGGTCACAGAGTGTATGCAGGTATAATAGTATATTATGATAAAGTAGTTCATTCCACTGTTTGTGTACGCCCAGCGTCTGTGCACGTGTCAAAGAAAGCAGGTGCTAGTCTGTGACCCTCCTTGGCCAGCGTAGGAGTAATGCAGGCAGCAGAGGAATTGCAATAGAGAACAGGAAATGACTAAATTGGGGAGAAAAGGGAAGGATGCTGTTATTCTTCCCATTTATTTCAATATTTTTGTTCAGTTTTGCTTTTAAACTTGAGCTCCTTTCATCAGCAGTCATGTATAAGTTGTTAACTGTGCTGTATTTTTTATAATAATAGATGGTATTTAGGTATAATAATTAAACAATTAATCATTTTAAAATAATAAAGATCTAAGTGCAGTACCAGCATGGCCCACTGGGTTAAACACTCAGTAATGATAATAACAGGAGTGAAGGGGTCACAGTTCAGCTCACTAATGTTTTGTTTATTTTTGGGTTATAGACACTGAACCAAAGACCCAAGTGTGAGTGTCATGTGACCACGAATTAATAAACGGTGTGTTTGTTCTTTACGTGTAAAGAAAATCATCAAGATTATTTATTATATAACAAAAAAAAAACAAATGATCATTTCATAAAAATAAAAAGAAAATAAAAATATTTTTATAAAAGGAAAAATATATTTATAGAAGAAAATATTTATACAATAAAACACTTATTTAATAAAAAACGTATTTAAATTAAAAACATTTTAAAATTTAAAGCAAAAAATATGTACATGTATAAAAAATATAGAAATGTTAATTTATAAAAAGAAATATTAAATTTATTACAATTATTATTTAATCAAAGAAAAAAATCTAAAATATTATGAAAGGCAAATAATTTCAAATTATTATTTTTGAATTAAAAAAAATGAATAGATATGTGTGTGTGTGTGTGTGTGTGATGTTCTGACGTGAGATCACACACCTCCGCAGCTCAGCAGGTTCTGCAGCAGCACCAGGTGCATCGGACACGAGCATCGCGGCGTCCCGTCTCCTTTGGCAATGCAGATATGTGAGCATCCTCCGTTGTCACGGTAACATGGATGGGATGCTGAGGAGAGATAGGTCGTTACGCGTTTATGTGTTTTTTGTTTAAAAAGACGTCAAACACAGATCGTGTCCCATCTTTTTTCGGAATTCAGGTCGTATCACACCTGCCAGCCAATAGGAAGCCAGCGTTTCAGTGGCGGTGACCATCTTACGGAACATGAACCTGATGTATTGTGGGACTGAAGCTCCTGGATGTGGGGCGAGATCTTACCGAACTCCTCCGGCTCCATCAGCTCCACGGCGTGAATCCCAGTCAGTGATTGAATACGTCCCTGGATCCTGGTCCTCTTGTCCCCGCTGCGTTTGTCCACCCTCTCGATCATCTGCTGCTGCTTATCGATCCAGTACAGGTGATCGGCCAGTATGGTCAGACCCATCGGCTGCAGGATGTTGGAGTCCTGGAGGACGATCCGATTGGCTCCTGGTTTACGAAGAGAGAGACTTCAGTACACAGGGGCCTTCCCTAAACTGTTGTTTCTGTGTCAGCAGCATGTAATTCCCTTATATGCAATGAAATCAGTCGTTAGAAGGGGCGTCCCGATACTTTTGACACTCTGGCTTCTGATACTTTTCAACTCGCTACCTAATCGGAACACGACTGCAGGGATTTACTTCCACTGAGCTACAAGGGCATTAAGCCGGCACTGTGAGTTCAACCTGTGAGTTCTCACCGTGTCCGTGTGGGTTCTCCTCCTGCCTCCCACAAGCATGCAGAAGGTGGATTTGCAGCTCTAAATGTATGTGAGTATGTGCTGCTCTGTAATGCACCGGTGCTCCGAGTGGCCCTGGACCCAGCAAGACCCTGACCATGATAAAGCAGTTAGTAAAAATGTCTACATGAATAAAGGAGGTCGGGTACAGTCGGATTTCCAATTCATCCCACGGGCACCGTGCCTAGTACTTTCGGTCTAATTAGGCAGTATGCAGTTGTAGCCTAGCGGTTAAGGCACTGGACTAGTAATCAGAAGGTTGTTAGTTCAAACCCCACCACTGCAGACAGTGCTGTTGGGCTCTTGAGCAAGGCCTTTAACTCTCAATTGCTTAGACTGTGTGCTGTATACTGCTCACCAAACCTTTGCAGTGTGAAGTGTCTTCCCCAAACTGTTGGCAGAAAACGGTACCAGATCACCAGTTTCACCCTCCACCAAACTTCACAGCAAGCACGGTGACCGTAACCTAGCAACTCTCCTGGCATACCAAACCTAGACCGACTACTGGTTAAGTGCTATTAATCAGTCTAGATCAGACCTGGGCATTGTACGGCCCGCGGGCCACATCCCTAACCGGCCCGCATGAGGTTCGAGGCAATTAAAAATCAGACGTAAATAAATGCACATCAAACATGCAATATAACAGGATCGATTTTGACGGGAGCGCCGTGTCTTTAAATTTACGTGTGTGCGAGTGTATCAGCTTCACCGTAATGCGAACAGAACCGAGTGTGACTGACGGTGGAGTTTTTAACAAGACGTGAACTTCTGAAGTGTTTATTTACTGAAGTCGGGTGTAACGCTGGTTAAGGATCAGAATTTAGGCTCTAAATCGCGGTACTAAACAGAGTAATACAAGAACATGAACGATGCACAGCGTCACACCTGAAGCTTCACTAACTAAACTGCAAAAGCAACAAGGACTTTTTATTTGATAGTTTTATAGCTTTATAGTTGAACACGTCCAGAACTGAAGCAGTCAGGAGCAGCTCTGTGATTTTAAACAGAATATCCAACAATAACAAAGGACTGAAAAACAAATGTGGTAATTACACTCAAAACTAAATAGTTTAAAAACCTGCACATTTGTTCACATTTTTTTTTTTTTTTTTGCTTTTTATTTGTTTAAAAAGTAAAATAATGCTGATGTTTTTTCTCTGCCTACTTCTAATTTTCTGATTGTTAACATTTAAACACATTAAAACATTAACAGCTTATTAGAACTGCACAATTTACTGCTTCTCATAAAGAGTGGGCAGTTGTAGTGCTTAATGCACTGGACTAGTAAATACAAGGTCGCTGGTTCAAGGCCCTCCACTGCCAGGTTGCTGCTTTTGGGCCCTTGAGCAAGGCCCTTAACCCTCAATTGCTCAGACTGTATAGTGTGACTGTAATGCAAGTCGCTTTGGATGAAGACGTCGACGCTAAATGCTGAAAATGTAAATGTAAATAAAGAGATCAAATTAATATTGAGCAGAATTAAGTTCACCTTATTGGTCCGGCCCTCCCTTGGAAAATTTAATTGCCCACCTCTCATCTAGATGATGCTTCTAGTTGACCAAGGGTCCTAAGACAGTGTGCTTTACATCAGCAGTCCCCAACCTTTTTTTTGCACCACGGACCGGTTTCATATAAGATATAATTTCACGGACAGGTATGGGTGTGAGGATTTGATACAGAATAACTATAGAATGGAAAATCAGTGTGAATCCTGAGCTTTTTTGGATGAAACGTGACGCTGCTCCCACCTAGTGGTGAGTGGAGACAATAACACCCATTATGTGTTGGAAATGTAATTGCTCTTGTAGCGTCTCTAATGATTTATTCTTTCTGTGCGACTTGGTAACAAATGACCCGCGGCCCGGCGGTCGGGGACCACTGCTTTACACCAGCACTCGACGCGTGCTGTTGTGATTGGTCAGCATGAGCTTGTGTGGGAGCTTAAAAGCCCTGATGAGCAGTTCCTAAGGAGCCGAGCTGTTGTTGCTCACAGACAAGTACTGTTTTATTATTTTCAGTATTTTAATACCCATCAGGACGAGACGTCGAGGGCGTTTAGCGACTCACCGGACAGGTCGCTGCTCTCGATGCGCTTCAGATCGGCGTCCACCCAGAAGAGCTTCCCCAGTTTATTATCCAGCGCCAGGGCCACGGGGCGAATCAGACCGGTGGTGAACAGAGACTCGCGCTCCGTGCCGTCCAGAGACGCCCCCTCGATCTTAGCCGAGCGGTCCTGCAGCGTGGTGAAGTACATGTAGCTGTGGGGAAACACCGACAACATCCTGATGAAACATACATGAATGAGCCCATAGTGGCCCAGTCTGTGAGTATGGGACCAGTCCACGTTATAGCGCCACCTAGCGCCGCAGTTACACTACGTTCTGTGCTTCAGAAGTTTGGTGACGGTCGGCGAGATGCTTGTGTAAAGAAGCGGCTTCAGATGTGACAACAGGGAACCGGACATGACTAAACCGGGAGAGCAGCATATGCTCAGGAGGTGGGTGCTAGCCTGTGACCCTTCTCTGCCAGGAGGGGAACTGGAAAAAAGACAGCGTTTAATCCTAACCATCCTAACTTCTGATCACTGTAGGGAGTTTTGCATGTTCTCTATTATGCCTACATTGATGTCTGTGGGTATTGAGTCCACCGACCTCCAAAAACATGCAGAAGGTGAGTTGGATTCTTTAAGTGATTCCAGATGGCACAGGACCAAACGACTTGACCGCTTCCAACTGACCACAGTCGCTGTGGGTCCAAAGCTGATCTCCGTTAAGACTTGGCACCTCATGGAAACAGTCCCCAGATTCAATGTCCCCTACAGATCCACTCGTAGACAGGGGGCATCTCTGGAAGGCTGGAGGACACCAACATGAGAAGATCATGTTCTCTCGATTCATTACAGGCTCACGGAGCCAAGGATCAAACCCACTGAAACCCAAGAGCCCGAAGCCGTGCAGCACCCACGTGGTTTTTTGGCAGCACCTACGTGGGAAATGTTCATCTGCATCTGTTAGTGATTCTCCAGCGCTGGTTCTCCAGGAACGTCCCGTACCAGCAGCACGTTTCTGCTCTTTATACCACTGCCAGGTCTGGATTCTAATTCATGTCCTAATCCAGAGGATGATTAGAGTGATACAGGAGACGCCGCCTCTACTGAACACGGACTCCATCATCCATAAATCCTGAGATACCTTCATCAGACCTTCAGGAAGAAACTCCACCAGCAGCTAAACATGCTACAGCTCTGACCCACTGAGACCTGGACTCCAGAAGACATCTGAAACACTCCTTTGATCTGGTCCTGATTAAAGGTCCCTTAGGTCTTTATGCTGATCAGATCTGCTGCATTCAACCTCCATCAGATCCACATCTAACAGATCGCTCACACGCACCATCAGATCCACATCTAACAGATCCCTCACCCTCACACGCACCATCAGATCCACATCCAATAGATCCCTCACCCTCACACGCACCATCAGATCCACATCCAATAGATCCCTCACCCTCACACGCACCATCAGATCCACATCTAATAGATCCCTCACCCTCACACGCACCATCAGATCCACATCTAACAGATCCCTCACACGCACCATCAGATCCACATCTAACAGATCCCTCACCCTCACACGCACCATCAGATCCACATCCAATAGATCCCTCACCCTCACACGCACCATCAGATCCACATCTAACAGATCCCTCACACGCACCATCAGATCCACATCTAACAGATCCCTCACCCTCACACACACCATCAGATCCACATCTAATAGATCCCTCACCCTCACACGCACCATCAGATCCACATCTAATAGATCCCTCACACGCACCATCAGATCCACATCTAATAGATCCCTCACCCTCACACGCACCATCAGATCCACATCTAATAGATCCCTCACCCTCACACGCACCATCAGATCCACATCTAACAGATCCCTCACACGCACCATCAGATCCACATCTAACAGATCCCTCACCCTCACACACACCATCAGATCCACATCTAATAGATCCCTCACACGCACCATCAGATCCACATCTAATAGATCCCTCACCCTCACACGCACCATCAGATCCACATCTAACAGATCCCTCACACGCACCATCAGATCCACATCTAACAGATCCCTCACCCTCACACACACCATCAGATCCACATCTAATAGATCCCTCACCCTCACACGCACCATCAGATCCACATCTAATAGATCCCTCACACGCACCATCAGATCCACATCTAATAGATCCCTCACCCTCACACGCACCATCAGATCCACATCTAATAGATCCCTCACCCTCACACGCACCATCAGATCCACATCTAACAGATCCCTCACCCTCACACACACCATCAGATCCACATCTAATAGATCCCTCACCCTCACACGCACCATCAGATCCACATCTAACAGATCCCTCACCCTCACACGCACCATCAGATCCACATCTAATAGATCCCTCACCCTCACACGCACCATCAGATCAACATCTAATAGATCCCTCACCCTCACACACACCATCAGATCCACATCTAATAGATCCCTCACCCTCACACGCACCATCAGATCCACATCTAACAGATCCCTCACCCTCACACGCACCATCAGATCAACATCTAATAGATCCCTCACCCTCACACACACCATCAGATCCACATCCAATAGATCCCTCACCCTCACACGCACCATCAGATCCACATCCAATAGATCCCTCACCCTCACACGCACCATCAGATCCACATCCAATAGATCCCTCACCCTCACACACACCATCAGATCCACATCTAATAGACCCCTCACCCGCACCATCAGATCAACATCTAATAGATCCCTCACCCTCACACGCACCATCAGATCCACATCTAATAGATCCCTCACCCTCACACACACCATCAGATCAACATCTAATAGATCCCTCACCCTCACACGCACCATCAGATCAACATCTAATAGATCCCTCACCCTCACACACACACCATCAGATCCACATCTAATAGATCCCTCACCCTAACACACACCATCAGATCAACATCTAACAGATCCCTCACCCTCACACACACCATCAGATCAACATCCAATAGATCCCTCACCCTCACAACCTTTAAAATCGGCGGATCTCTCACCCTTTCTCAGCGTTGACGACGATGGCTCTGGGTTTGTCCACCTCGTCCTTCAGAACCTCCCCGACCGCATGGCCCTCCATCCTGTGAACGTTGATGGTGTTGGTGCTTTCACAGGTCCAGTACACCGTACGGCTGTAGGCATCCACGCTCAGATCGTGGGGCTGTTTGAGAGGCTGAGTGGGACCCGGGGACACCACCGTCGCCGCCTGGTGGACACACGGCAGGAAACATCTGCGTTACAACCCCATCTAACATCTCCAGCTCAGGGCGCTGAAGGACCACGTGGAGTACCTGAGATCCGTCGTCCTTGGCCTTGCGGATGCTCTGCTTGCCGTCGATCCAGTAGATGAAGCGCATCAGAGGGTCGAAGCTGATGGCCTTCAGGTTCCTCATCACGTGGATGGGCAGGATCATGTCGGGACTCTGTTCACCCAGAACCATCCGACTGATGGAGCTCTTCTGACTGAACAACAGGAAACTGGACGGAGCTGCAGACAGACGAGAGGCTCAACACCACACCAGTGTGATAACCAGTTCAGCTCTAC